>NW_017732159.1:641218-645667 GCF_001890085.2 Hipposideros armiger
TATATATATATAGTCTATAAGTAAATGTGATTCAAAGGTACTGAAGTGTTTTGGATACATTTGTTTTCTGCTGGAAGGCTTTTTTTTTCTCCATATGCTGACAGTGTAAACTCAGCTAGATTAGTAGATCATTCATCTTTAAAGTTAATTAATTCATTGCTTCTCTAGGCAAAGCAGTTCATGCTTATCGAATAGAAAGTGACACTTTCTTTACTATTTCTTAAAAGGGTGGCAGACTGAGACTGTCAATTTGTTAGACAAAATTGAGAAAGGAGATGATAAAATTGAACATACAGATCTTGTTGTTGGGAAATGCGTGAGGAGCTCAGGAGAGTAGAAATTGTATGACTGACAAGGATCCTTGAGAGAAAAAGAAAGAAGCAATCTAGAATTTGCCACATTTCCAACATTTTCACTGATACACCTGATAAAATTTTGGAAAATTACGTAGTTACTCCCATATTTTAATTTGACGAGTAGGTTTTATTTTATTTACTTTTTATTTTGAAATGATTGTAAACTCATGATGAATTACAAGAATACTACAAAGAACTCCCATATACCCTTTATCCAGATTCATTAATTGTTAAAATTGTTAATAGTCTGCCAGTTTCGCTTCATCATTCATTATCTATCATCTATCTATCTATCTATCTATCTATCTATCTATCTATCTATCTATCTATCTATCTATCATCTATCTAGTTTTTTTCCTGAACCATTTGGGAGTTAGGTACTCCCTTCATACTTCAATGTACATTTCTGAAGAACAGTGAAATTTTCTAACATAATCACAGTCCAATCATCAAAATCAAGAAGTTTAACTGACAAAATACTATTATCTTACTTACGGTTTTGTATTCACATTTTATCCCCTTGTCCTTCTGCATAGAATTTTCCCTCCAGTCCAGGACAACCTATTCAATGAATCCAAAGCAGTTCCTCCATCTTTCTTTGCTTTCATGACCTTGACATTTTGAAGAGTCAAGACATTTTGTAGAATAGCCCTCAACTTGGGTTTGTCAGAAATTTCCTCATGATTAGATACATGTTGTGCATCCTTGGCAGGAATATCCCAGAAGTAATGTTGAGTCCTTCTGACTAGGACACATCAGGAGGCATGGGACACCAATTGTCCCATTGCTGGTCTGCTAAATTTGATCACTTGGCTAACATGGTGTCCTCCAGATTTCTCCACTGTAATGTTACTATTTTAATTTTATTAAGTTGAAAGTTATGATGTTAATTCTGGTGTATTGCAATATTGATAATTTAAAATGAAACTCTTACATCACTTCTTAATGTGCATGCAACAGAATATTTGATTTGATACCTAATATCATCTTTTAAAAAAAGACAAGAACAAGTTCTTCTTTAGCAGTTGGAAACTCAATTTTCATTCCATTTCTCCTAGAGAACAGTATCCTATGTTTGAACAACTCTTCATTACTCTATTATGGAGTCCTGAAAAAAGTACAAAATTTTATCCAACTGTATTTATTTTCAGTTTCCTGTGACCCTAAGTCTTTTAAGTGTTAAGTATTTTTTTCCCCTCTGAATTGGGTTATCTGTACAATTATTGTTATTATAAAATTGATCAAAATTATTTGAATGAATTATAATTTTTAAACCAGTAATTGTTACATATAAATAGTAAAGCTAGCAATATATCTCTTAATAAAACAGGTGGAGGTGGTTTTGGTGCCTTGATTAAACAAGATGTTGGTTGAGGACTTCGGTTTTGTCTTATCTTTTCATCCGCCACTGCTGAGGATTTCACATGGCAGAAAGGAGTGTTGGGAAGGAGAATGGGCAGGAAGCCGTGGCTGCAGGAAGATTAGTTCTGGGGAGAAATACACACAGAAGTCAAGAATCTGGAAATTGATTTCCCAGGTGAATACCTCTCTGCTGGTTAACCCAACCCAAAGATTTTTCTAGAATTCAAAAATTCCATAGAGTCATCTAATATCTGAGAGAGAACTACTATGCCCAAGTTATACCAAGGTCATAAACTTGTACATAGTTTTACAAAATGTGTCTGGGTGCACTAGGATACACAGTAAATTATTTTGTGGATTTGCTGAAACTACAGTAAGGTCATTAAACCAGAACTTACCGAATGACTGACTACTATTTGCCAGGCGCTGTGATATGCACTTTTTTGATTTGCTTGATTTATAAAGATTGGGAGTTATACGATAGATAAATCAGGGCTAGATGTTCAGATTGTAAAAAGGAACTTTGCAAAAGAATTAGTCATAGGGTTTCTGTAAATAATCAATACTCTCTATTGCATGTTTAAATTGCTCAGTTTGCAAAACAAATCAGTGTACAGACAGTACCTTAGTAATATTTTGACCATATGTGTCAGATGGACCTCTGTGCTTGAAGCACGTGTTTACAAAAGCTAAAACGTGTTTAAATATGATTATAATTTTTAAAGGAAGCAATTACAGATGTTGGTGGGAGGCTTATTTGGGTAAATTGATGAGACCTGGAAAAATGCATGAGCCTGAATGGGGAAACCGAGTTCAAGCCTTTCTTGTCTGAGTCACTAGGTTTGGCTGTAGCACGAATACAAGGTAATTTGCCCTGCAGATGTTTAAATAGGAAAATATTGTTTGTATGATGTTAGCTTCAAAACAATTTGTAAATCAGGAAATGCGTTCAATCTAATCCCTGTAGGATAGTCCAGGTTCAGAACTGTGCAGTGAATGCTGGTGTATCCAGCATTTCATGTGGGCCAAACTGGAGATCCAGGACTGGAAACAGTGCTTTTAATAAGACCCAGTTGATTTTCAGAGTCATTAAGCATTTGGACCGCAACTTGTTAAAAAATATAAAGCACATCAGGTCCCCATTGCCGCTCAGTGTTTTTGACAGGGATGGTGTTTTCCACCTGCCCTGCCTTCATCTCCCACCAAACCACACCTGGGAAGTGAACTGCTGAGAAAAGGTATTTTTGCTGAGCTACTCAGGAAGGGAACACCAGTGTATGTCACGCTGCGTGAAAACTGTGCTAATGTGGCCAGCGTTCCCCATTTTAAAAAAATGACGGCGCTAATAGGAAAAGGAAGAATTCTCTAGTTTTATCTTACAGAAAGCCAATTTAACTTTGCCAGGAATGGCACAGGCTCCAAATACTGGGTCACTTCCTATGGTCTTCTTGCTGTGCGTCTGGACAGGGAGAGCACTTCTGAGGCCACGTTCAATGCCAGGTCCCCACCACAGCCCGTGACGTGGGTGCTGTTATTAATGCCATTGTACTGGTGATGAAACTGAACCTCTAAGAGGTTAAGTGACTGGGTTGAGTCCACTCAACTTAAGTCAGGTCTGTGTGTCCCTAAGGCTCTTAGCACAGGCTGTATTGCCTCCAAAAGATGACAGTGCAGNACTCCCTTTTCTGTGCAGACTCTCAGGGGTTGTTGACACTTACTAGCCGAGGTGAACCTGCTTTGAAAGATGTTTGCACTTAGGTGCTTCCAAGGTAGAGATTTTAGGAGTAGCAACACTTTTGAAATATTATCTGGTCTCCTCTAGTTTGAATTGGTTTGCTTTAAGTAAAAGACCCGAGAGGTCAGTGGGAACAAAGTGCCTTTTTATTTTGTGCTATTTTGATGAAAAAGTGCTGGAATGGTTTTGCACATTTAGAAGCCAGAGTTTGATTTCTAATTATGAAACTCTGGGTATTACAGACAGATTTACAATATATCAGGAATTTTCTCTTGACATTTACTCTATATTTTACAGAGATTGCTGGCTATGTTTTGTCTCTGAGATTTGAAATTTAAACTGTCTGTGGCTTATAGATTATTCCAGCCACCTGAAGCAGAGTTTGCTTTTGTACCCGCTTTCTTCTTTTCACATATTCATTTACTCCTTTTGTTGATAAGGATGCAAAGAGAGAAAATGGTTCCTGGAGATAATTTTATTGGTGTTGGTTTTTACTTAAGTTTGGGTGAACTGATATTCATGTTTAATATATTATGTATGTATTTTCATGTACATGTGTATATTATGCAACATATATGTTCATGTAGACATATCTATATATGGGGGAAATTCCAGCAGATCCCAGTATGATCGACTATGGAACTATAGATGGGCAACTGGGAGGGTAATTTCTCAGTTTAATTGACCAGTCTCTCTCTACTGATAATTTTATACAGTACAAGTCCCCTGTCCTATTTTGCCCCAGTGATCTTATTTGTCAAATGGCATTATTTGCTATTTTCCTCAGAAGAATAGGGTGGGACAAATGATAGTGTGTATCCCATACACTCTGAGATCATATATACAACAAATGTGAAGTATGCATTTAGAGCTACTTCATTTATTTTAAAGGGAAATTTTAATATTATAGCTTATGTATTTTACCAAATATATAGAGTGTCTCCATATAATCTAAACTCAATTACATATGTATGTGTGTATATACTGTATGCAATA
>NW_017732159.1:652192-656634 GCF_001890085.2 Hipposideros armiger
AGTACCTGGCGACCCCTGTAAAAAGGTCGTTTGACCCCCAAAGGGGTTGCAACCCACAGGTTGAGAACCGCTGCCTTATATGGAACTAACCTGGCAGCATTTTTTTCCTGCTTTTATAGCTTTTCCATGTGCACTCTACCCAAAATCTCAAAGATTTCCAAACTGCTGGAGGGCAAGGTCTTTTTCAGGGGCTGCCTACCCAGGGTGCACACCTACCATAGGGAATTTGAATGCTTTTAGATATCGGGAGTTGCCTTTATACTTGGGGGCTGGTCTTGTCCCATCTCAGCAGCTACAGCTATTCATTCTCCACCAATCATGGCCATTTGTAGTTTTAAACATTGACACTTGCTCTTCTAATAGCCCATGTGCCTTTTTATATATGTGCCTTTGTTTTATTTTTTGTAATAGCTTTATTGAGATGTGGTTTCATGGGTTTATGCATATGTCCAAACTCACCAAATTTTATGCATAAAAAATGTGCAGTTTTTGTATACAAGCAATAATAATAATAACAAAAAACTGGTAATCTTTTTAAACAGCATTTTTGTGACAGGAACAAGCTTGTTAGACTTATCAGCAGAAAAAAATTCCCTCAATGGATGAAGAAATCTTTTGTTATCACATGCGAGGACCAGCTCTACTGCATGAAATTTAAATGAGGACAATACAGATTGTGCTGCTTCTCACATTTGAATGTGTCCTGAGGATAGCAATCCACCATCGTGATGGATTTAATCCAGGCAGGACCACACTTTCTTATTACTGCCTCCAGACAGTAACTATCACTCACCCCGCCGAATGAGTGGCTTCCAAAAAGAATGTTCTGGAGTTACTGTCTCAGATCCTTCTAATATTTTGCATTACCGCTCACTCAGTAGTGCAGCATCATTTATTACCTATGAGACAAAGGGCAGCACAACATTCATTTTAATACCCCTTGGATCAATTTCAATTCCTGCCACTTCTAGGGTGTATTTCTTCTGGGACTTTAAATGGCTTTGACATCATTCTGCTGGGTTCATAAATTATTGAGAGCCAAACTTTTTAAAAAATGCACTCTTTTCTGGGAGCAGCTATGGGCAGCATGAGGGACCTGGGTTGTGATGAAAGGCTAGTTTAAGGATGTAAGTTGGGAGCTAGCAGCCCTGAAACTGATACTGTCCCTATAGAAGTTTTGGAGCAGTTCTGATTCAGATTGACACAAAACACAATGCTTGATACAATTTCCCTCCTGAGCTTTGAAAGACAGACACTTCCCCTGGGGTCTGTGGTTCTTAGGAGCAGTGTGGTGTCTTTAGGCTGCACTTGAAGGGAAAAATGGGCTGTTCTTTTCTCCATTCAGAGGTTTAGCTGTCTTTAGAGATGAGTGTAAAAAGAAAACTGATAGGTTATCTTTCTCCCCTCTATATATTCACGTGAGTACATGTCTGTTGTACAGATATCTGATTCTCACTGTTGCTGAAAGTATGATTCCTTGTTTTGTACATCTTTGCTTTATACATTTTAAGTATCAACAGTATTTATTGCATGATTTTATCAAACAAAATCACTCAAAATACCAAGAAATTGTGATAAACCGTCTTCAAAGCCCTTTCATACATATCTTATTTGAGCTGCATGGGAACCCTGAGAAGCTCACATCATCATTATGAGATTACAAATGACAAAGTCCTTGTCCTAAGAAGGCAAGGGATGTATGTGCCTGGGTCATGAGGTTAAGGAGCAGCAGAGATAAAATTAGAAGCCAGAGTCTCTGACAACTTCAGTCCAATGCTCTTTTCCCAAAATGTCTGAAAGGCTTCAACTAGAAATGACGAGCAGGAGGGGATGTTGGGGGCTGGGCAACACAATCTTTGACATTTACATATTAATTTAGAGTGCAGATATTTTTCGGTACCTCCTTCCCGGATCTGTCAAAGACCTCAGGAACTGATAGACTCTTTCATTCAATTCTGGGAGAAAGGAGTATAGTTGGGGTGATCACGGTGACTGCAGAAGATGGTTCCAAGGGAAAGATAGGTTCCCTTCCTGGACTGTCCGTAGAATTTCGTCTATGGCGTCAGCTAAAAAGACCTCTGTCATCTCCTAGTACGACTTCTGCGAGTGTAGTATTTTGGCATTTGTACTGATATATTTTGCGGGAAGAAGAACTGGTTCTAAAGATAATGGGCTTGACTCTAGGGTGGAGACAGTGCTGGTGAGCAGGTCTTCTCCATCCCTCAGCTTCTCAAAGTCAGTGGGTTTCCCGTCCCCCAGTGCAGGATGGTGCCTCCTGGCCACCATCTTTGCCTGCTCACCATTATTGCTTTTCCGTGTCATACTCAGTGTGTTTAGAGTACCATCTTGGACCTAGTTTCCAAAGGTTCAGGATAGCCAGAGTTCAGATCACCTTTGCTCCACTGTGGAATATTCTGGTAACCTTGTGCCTTGGGAGGCTGCTCTGTGCTTGGGTGGACAGCTTGGGTAGGCAGCGGCTTAACGTCTTGGAATATCCCTGTTTGCACTTAGAAGATGGGTATTTTCCTTATTATCTGTCATACACATAAATGAGGCTTTAGCTGGAGTTAATTTCCTATTTGGGATTAACCCTGAATTTGTGTGTGGATGTGTGAGGTGGAAGATGTATGCATGGCCTGTACTAGTAAGGGGTGAGGTACCAGGGCACAGGAATTTGGAGAGAGGGGAAGTGTGGAAATGAATTGGTGGGTCTTTGTGGCTGTAGGAAGAGGACCCAGGTAGGATGTTCAGGGTGGAATGTGAAGCCACCTGCCCACGAAGTGTGACTGGGTTTCGTTCACCTTGTCATCCCCACTTCCTTACCAGAGTTAGTGCTCAGTTGATGAGGACCCACGAGGGAGCACATGTGCCCACGGAGCAGCTTCCTGCTTGGGTTGCTGGACACAGGCCTTGTTGCCTTTCAGGAAGCTGCGAGTCATGACCCCTCTTCTGAGGGCCTCAGGGCGTCCGTCTCCAGGGCTTCTGCGGGGTGCCTAGCCTCCTTTGTCCCTGCTATTTCCCTTGCCCCAGCCATCCCCTTCCCTCTCCTCAGGCTCTCTAGGCCGGCAACACTGGATTGTTTGCGTGTCTTCTAGGACTCCATCCTTTGTCTGGACCTCAAGCTTTCGCACATATTTTCTCCTCATCCTGAAGAGGATGAATCAACAGCTGTCCTGTGTACAGAAGAACTGGGGGGTCATCCAGGGGGAAACCCGATGCAGCTCTCTCCCATCTGCTGTCCAATTACTGCCTCTGCTTTCATCTCGGGCAGCAAGTCTGCATTGACTTGAGCGGGTGGCAGGGAGGAAATTACAGCCCAGGCGACTCCGCAGTACAGGACAGTGCGGATGGATGGTCAGGGCTAGAAGGAGACAGCTTGGCACAGCGGAAAGGTCATGGGATTTGAAGGAAGACAGATGTGAGATCAAATCCTGTCTCTGCTACTTACTCGCAGGATCTCTGGGGAAATAGCCCCACCCCTCTGACCCCCATTTTGTTCCCTGTGAAGTGGATATAATAATACTTCCCTCAGAAGGTGGTTATGACAGAGAAAATATAGATGTAAAATCCCTGGCACAGACTAGTTGATAAACACATGACACCTATGATGATCATGATTAATAGTAACCTCTCACCTTCCTATACGCCTAATTTCTTTCAGGACCGATCGGTCTATTGGTCCCTATTCATGATTTGAAATGGAGACTCAGAGCCCCATCTCAACTCTCAGGTCAGATATAGAAAGGTTCTGGAGACCTTAGGCCAAACCACCCAGAGTGTTCTTTGATCCACCAAGGAGTATGGAAATGTGAGACTTATACAAACAATGCGGAACTCATATACTTGCTTTTGGAGGTTTAGGAATGCAGATTTGGACTGGACCAAGGAGATTATCCCAGAAGTTATTTGGACATAAGGCTGAGAATCTGCATTGAAATAGGAAGAATCCCAGAAATTGTGGCTAGCTGTCTTCCAAGGAGCTCCTCATGGACTGGGGTCTCATTTCAGCCGTCTGTGCTCCTCTAGGACTGAGCAAAGCCTAGGTTGGAGCAGAGCCTGAACTCTGTGAATGTTTGTTGGCATTGGAGCTGCCAGTGAGCAGCCCTGAGATGAATCCTAACAGTCACCCTTAACAGCCCTTTCATTAGAGTGTGTTGGTTCACAGAGCACAGATTTGAGGAGGGTACAGATCCGTTCTTTGAGCAAGGGGAGGCATACTTTTCACCACTTGACAGGTGAGGAGCTCAAGGACCAGAGAGGACAGATGCAGATCTGGAAGAAGGACAGTGGTTTGCTGACTCTTATTTCTAAGTCCTCTAGAGCCCAGTATCCAGCCTCCCAGACAAACGTGCCCTGGGAGCAGCTATGTCCTGCCCAGGCACAGTGGGTCTGCCTGGTGCATTCTGGGATAAGCAGTGCTTTGAAGAGCTGGGCTTCCCACC
>NW_017732159.1:660499-668759 GCF_001890085.2 Hipposideros armiger
CTGCGTAAATGATTTAGCTATTGGGTTGTCAGAAAAGTCATGACGCATTTTTGCAACGAAAAACATAGAAAAAATATGTCATGAGTTTTCTGACAACCCAGTAGTACTTTCCGTGTGTGTGTGTGTGTGTGTGTGTGTGTCCTGAGTAAGATGAAAAGTAGCCAAGCCATCTAAATACCTTTGCCCCCACACTGCTAGAGTAATAGGTTTAAATTAGAAGTTTTCCTGATGCTTGGGTTTATTTTGGACTCTCCTAGAGGACTTAGATTATGCCTCCTAACTGTTTCATGCAATACTCAGAACATGCCACTTGGAGCTAAACATGCTTTGGTGCTGCTGGTAGTGGTGGTATTGCTGAGGCCTTGAAGATGGTGCTATATCCACAATGCACTATAACCGTAATTAAGGTTAGAAATGCACCACTGACCAGTGTGTCACTGAGACCTGTGAAATATGCCACTCATTCCATTATTCATTCAACAAAAAGTTTAAATGATTGAATACTTATATGTGCTAGGAGCTAATTATGATGTATGAAGATGACCCAAAGTAGATTTTTATAAAGCTTTCCAGTAAACTTTTGTCAATGTTTTGGCATTAGTGAGGTGGAGGCAGATAATTATAGCACTGAACATATGACAAAAGAGAAAGTATTCTAGGAGTAAATATTATATTAAGTATAAAAGGCTTTCTACCAGTAAAATTGATTTTGGCTTTAAGCTATTTGGCCCGTTGACCCTCACTTTATCCAGATGGTCTGGACTTCTGTGAAACATTTTACAAGACAAAAGCCACAAAGAAACTATTTGGGATTTCTAGAATTTATGAATAGTTTTGGAAATGGCACATTCTAGACCTCTACAAATCAATTTTAAATATGTTGGATGCCTACTGATTTTGTTCCAGGATACTAGATTAATAACCATTTTTTTAAATCAAAAAATGGATCCATTTTCCAAAATGACATTTTTGCAAGAATTTCAAAATTGCTTGCAAGTTCTATAATAGGTGTTAGATTGTATCTACACAATATGAACTGTATGGTGAGTAATTAGCCAGAGCGCTTAATCAATATAGATCTCCAGTCTACATGATTAAAGACAAAAAAGGGCTTTTTCTTCATCGTACAGGGGTTTATGTTAAATGAGTACAAAACATCTATAAATAAAGCAGTTTTTTTTTCTTTTTTGAGGCAAAATAGAGAAACACTCTAGCTTGCGTTGTCTGGGAATGGAGTGCCCCATGTTAATGACTTTTATGAACACCTGAAGTTTGCTACTGTAAAACTTGCCACTTGCAAAAACTATTTTGTGTTGGATGACCTTGAAAGTACGTATTTCATATCCATTCTTATGCATAATGTATTGAATAAAATTTGAGTTTCCTAATGGTCAGTATCATTAGCATTGGCAAATAATAGTGAGCATAAGCAACATGTATATAAATGTATAAGGGCAATAATTGGTTCTGGATGTCTTTTTCAAAAGACTTTTAATTGTAGTAAAAGACACATAACATAAATTTTACCATCTTAACCATTACTAAGTGGATAGTTCAGTAATGTTCACATTGTTGTGCAACAAATCTCTAAAGCTTTTTTACCTTGCAAAACTGAAACTCTATGCCCATTAAACAACAGCTCCTGATCCCCTCCTCTGCCCAGAACCTGGCAACCATGACTCTACTTTCTGTCTCTTTGACTTTGACTACTGTAGGCACCTCATATATGTGGAATCACGCAGGATTGGTCCTTTGTGACTGGTTTATTTCACTTANTTTTACAAAGGAGGAAAATGAAGCTTGGTGAAAGTAAATAGTTTTCCCAGGGTTATCTAGAATCAGCATTCAAACTTACATTATACATTACACTACAACTCTATTCTAATCACTTCCAACAGATAGTAGTCATTTGGTAGGATAAGCCAAGCTGCTATCGATGAGTGGAGAAGAGAATAGCTAGATAGCTATTTCAGTAAGCCACAGGGACAGATTCTTGGCAATCTTCACAGTACAGACAGCCAGGAATAGATCAGAGAATCAAATTGTTAGTTATGGAGCCGTAGATCCATTAAAAGACACAGCAAAATGAAAAGCTGTATAATAAAAAGAAAACTAAAAAAGAAAATTGGATTAGTTAGGGTAACGCTAGCTGCTGTAATAAACACCAGACTCTCAGTGACTTAGCAATTTACTTCTTGCTCTCGTGTTCCTGGTCAAGTGGGTGACTAGCCTTCCAGCTGGTGGTGTGGGTACCCAGGTTCTTTTTGTTTTGTGGCCCAGCCTGTGAAATCTGTATAGCCTCTAAAACCTTGACGTTCAGCCAGACAAAGAATGGGCAAAAAAAAGAATGAAGAAGGGACAATTGCTCCTTAAGGTTCTTGGTCCTGAAGTGACACACATCACGTACAGTCAAGAACCGATGCCATGGCCTCACCTAGGTGCAGCGGGGTTGGGTACTGTAGCCCTGGACATGTACCCACTTCTCAGCAATAACTCTACAGTATGGAAGAGGGAGCATGAGTCTTGGGGTGATCATCAGCCACTTGGTTACACAAATAGGACCTTTTTTAGCCGTCTAGGCCTCGCATTAAAAAGTTTTGCTCACTTACAGCAGAAGATTGAAGTGGAGGACATATTCGGAGCACAGCGAATGTAAAGGAATGAATCATTTCTGAATGATATTAATAAAACAAAATTCAACAGTCCCTTGAAATAATTAACTATTTTTAAGCTTCAGATGATATTTTCTTCAGCCAAGATCTAAACGGTTGATTAAAGGGGAACTGAACTATACCTGTGCAGAGTTTACCATTTACAGCTCCTTTTCCTGGTTGCCAATGAGCTGAGATATCTCCATGTACCAAATAGGAGAGTTCCTATTAGTCAGCTCTGAGGTCCACATTACCGTATCGATAAGGGAGGAACTCGCAGATGAGTCACTGAAACTGACATCTCTAGAGAAATTGGAATGTATTTTTATCTCAGTGTTTGAAAAGATGTCAAGTTGTTGCCTGGTGAGCTGGGTTGTTGAAAAGTTCCAGAGAGAAGTTGTGGTTAAGTACAAGCGATGCTTCAGGTGCTGTCCAAGTGGACAGGCTCTCATGGCTGACTTGGTAGCTCTGAGTTTAGTCTCTCAATCTTTGATGGGATCCTGAAAAACAGAGGCAAATCTCTCAACCTTGTCCATCACATTTTACCACTTTCACCCCATCACCTGCACATCTTACTGCATTTTCTTTAGACTAGTGATAGAGCTAGACTGGGCCTTCTGTACACACACACCACACACACACACACACATATACATTTTTTATATATCTCATGCACAATATATATGAGGTATGACAATTAAGTTCATGANACATGAGCTTCCACCCTCTCAGCCGTTCTGTAAACTCTTTCATGTCAAGGTCAGTGTTTATAGGATTCTTTTATAATCCTCTAGTACCTAATTCAATGCCAGACCGAGTCAATATGTAGGTGCTGATGGATGTTTATTCTGCACTTATTTCTGTCTCTTTGCAAGGCAGCCAATTCAAATTAACTTCTAACTACCCCTCCCTTTACCTGCTCACTGCTTTTAATCGTTATTAGAAAAATCTCTTCTCTTCTTCTCAAATGTAACGGATTACTCTCAAAATTACAGGGAATCCTGAATAAACATATAAGCAATAATGTAATTGGGAGAAAAGGATTCTAGTCATAATTGCATCAAAACTAAAGAATAAACTCACAAGGCATGGACAGAATTTATAGGAAGAACAGTGTAGTTCTTCACTGAGAGAAACCCTGACTAAGTTGGGGAATATTCCATGTTTCTGGGAAGACTTCACATGGTAAGATGGAGATTATTTCATGGCTAAATAAATACATAGGTACATAACAAATAAACAAATAAGCTAAATATACTGAGCAATATTACCTAGTGACTCAGCATGACTTTGGTCTTAAACATCTGTAAAATGGGTTTCACACCTTTTTGCTTACCTTTTCTTTTTGTAAAACAAGTTTTATGGTGAGACTAAATAGGATAATACTGTAAAGTGCTTAGTAGGGTATCTGGCATGTAGTAGTAAATCAATAAATATCGGTAGTTATTATTTTGTTTTCATTGCTACCCTTGTTATATACCTAGAGGTCTATATAATGTGTATCTGTTGTGAGCATCTGACTTGTTTTCTTCTTATTTGTATTTTCTAATTTTTCTAAGGCACTGGTTTCATAGTAAGAAGTTAACAAAAGTTGCTTTTAATCAGAAGAAAAAGGGAGAACCCAGATACATTAAACAAGATATTCTTTAAAGGGGCCAAACTTAATGAGGGAGTTGACAGGGCTGAGTGGACCTGTCTTTTCAGGAGACCCTTGATGTGTTCATGTTCAACTTGTGGCCTGTCTTGGTTCTCAGATTCCTTCTGCTGACCCCTTCTCTCACCGGCTCCTGACCTGTATGTGTGGGTCCTGATTGGAGTAAAGATGGAGGGAACTTAGATGTCCACCTCGGATGCAGGGGAGCGGAATTGTTTGGCTAAGGCCAATTCTAGGGAGACACATGGGGCATCTGGAGCACTCGTGTTGGTTTGCTGACTATCAGTGCCCACTTCTGTCAGCCATCTCCCGCTTCGGGCCCATGAAAAATAACCAGGCCATCTCTTCTTTTTTCTGTCTTCTGCTGCAGCCTTCTCGAGCCTCTGACCAGAGAATTCNTTCCTTATCTTCCATTTTCTTAGATTCATTATTTTTGCTAATCTGATAATTTTTTGTTTTTAATCTGAGAATTCTTGAAGAGACGATCTGTGAAGATAAATGCTCTGAGTGTTAGAATATCTGAAAAATACCTTTTTTTCATCTTTCTACTTGAATTCCAGTCTGATAGGGCACCAATTCAAAATAAGATTCTCTCCGTACTCAATGAGAGTAGTCCTTTTTCTCCTTGTACCAGTGTTGCCAATGAGAAATTTGATGTCAGTTTGTGCCTTTGTAGGAGATCTGTTGCTTCTCTTTTGAAGCCTTTGTTATTTTATTGCTTGCTAATTTTGATATTCTGAAATTTCACCATAATATACAAAATATGATTCTTTAATTCATGCTTGACTCTTGGTGGGCCCTTTCAGTGTGAGACTTGTGTCTTTACCTCTGAGATGTTTCTCCCTAAAATTCCTTCACTTACTTCCACCTCTGTTTTTTTTTTTTCTTTCCTTCTGGAGCACCTATTAGACATATATTGAAATATCTTGGTTTATCCTCCATGTCTCTTAACTCTATGTTTTTGTTCTGCATTCTGAGGGTTCCTTGACTTGTTCTTTCAGTTTCCTAAATTCCTATTCAGTCGAATACAATAGACTTTTTAGTTCTCCATGCAGTTTTTCATCCAATGATCAACATTTTAACATAAAAAAATTCTGTAGTTGATTTATTTATGGGTATAATATTAAACCCAATATCTCAAAAATTATAAATATAGTCACTCTAAATTTATCTTCTCTTTGATCTATTTCCTCAGGTGTTAGTTCTATTGAGTTTGGGGTTGGGTTTTCTAAAATATTTGGTGATTCTTGTTTATATCTTCATGTCTGTATTTGAAAATACCCGCTTTCCTCTCCATTTTGCCTACCACGCTACATCCTCAGTTAATGGGAAAGGATCATTCTCAGAGACGTTTGCTGGTACCTTGTCTTCTGGGTGTCAGGGAATTGCTGTCCTCTTTAGTGTTCAGTAGCCTCGGCACCTCTTGACTCTAGTGCCACACTCACTGCTATAGCCAGTGGGCAATGTCCCTGCTTTTGTAGCTTAGCACAAGAGGGACACTGGTGAGGAGTTGAGTGGCAAGGAACTCCAAATCCATCTCCCTCATGAATCACTCTGATGGATAATACTCTAAGGGCTTGTCCTGTATCCTGCCTCTGTTGACCTTGACTTTGGCTCTGCCCAAATGTTTCTACTTTATAAACAGTTTTGGCCTCTACATGCTTTGGGATATGGTTTCTTTCTGGTTTTACTTCTGAATCTAGCTTATCCTGTCTGTTTATGATTTTTCCTCAAACTTTGTTTCACCATGGAACCTTTGCTTGCTCTGCCAGGATGCTTTACACATTTAAAAATACTTACTTAGTTATTTCATGGGACTTTAGATGGAAGGTAGGAAACATTTATGTGCCCAGTCAGTCATCACCCAACCCCTACCACATTTTTCTGTTTCTTAAAGGTTAATGCATGGAAGGAACAGACTTTTAAATATTTCTTTTTGACTGGTTATGTCACATGTTATAACACCAGTGAGAAATCTTATTAGAGCCAGAGGCTAATTAGAGTATAGAGAGCAAACTATTTTGTGTGGGGCGGGGCAGAGGGTCCCCCTGAGGTGGCAGGGTGACAGATGGGGACATTCCTTAGCCCCACCCTCTAGTGCAGGGGTCAGCAAACATTTTCTCTAAAGGGCCTGATAGCAAATATTTTAGGCTTTATGAGCCATATAGTTTCTGTTACAGTAACTCAGCTCTGCTCTGGTGGTGTGAAAGCAGCCATAGACGGTGTACAAATGAGTCAGTGCAGCTGTTAAGATAAAACTTAATTTTCCAAAACAGTCTAGTGGGCTGGATTTGACTTGAGCCACAGTTTGCTGACTCATGCTCTTGGGGAACTTTGCTCATGCAATTTGGGATCGAGAGGTTATTTAGAATATAAAATATTTCTACAGATCAGAATTTTATGAGAAAGGTGATCCATCAGGTAGATCCCAGGAGGTAGAATTTCAATATCAACATAATATTAAAAATGTCATTTATCTCTTTGTTTATGCCTTGACTTATTTTCAAAGTCAAACATTATTGGAGAGCTTAGAAAGGATGGTAGCCTGGATCACATCTGAGAATACAATGAGGAATTTATAGATGTTCGAGGAAGACCTCTCAGGAAGAGTTAGTTATGAGTTTCTGAAATAAATAAGGAAGAGCCTCCCTTAATTCCTGTGAATAAACTTGGTGCAGAGAAAAGAGCAGGTACCAGTTGACGGTGAGGCAGAAGTGACAGAGATGTGAACCTGCTGATACATGGAAAGACTTTGACAGCAGCAGTGACGAAGATGAGGAGCCACTTTAAAGCGAGCTACTTTAGCAAGAAAATGACCTCTCAACTCTGCAGAGGAGTTTATGTGACTGTGCCTGGCTCTCCCTCTACAGAATGGAAGCATTGCCGGAGGGGCTCTAGACGGGTCAGGACTCCAAATAAGGCCTCTCTGGCGTCCCACTTTTTTGCCTGTTCCATGACACATAATATCAGTAGATGCCAAGAGATATCCTAAAAGACAAAAGTCAGAAACTTGTTGGAGAAGATGAATTCCAACGCATCTTTCGCTGTGGTTTCTTCTCTATCAATCAGTTGGAATGAAAATCATGGTTTTCAGCCCTAAGTATTAGAATCACCTGGACAACTTGAAAATCATTTCTACACACAGATCCGACCTGAATCAAATGAATCAGTCACTCCAGGTGGGGCCTGGGTATCGGTATTTTTGAAAAGTTGCCCAGGTGATTCTAATGTGCAGCCTGAGCTGGACACCATTGGTCTGACATTTCTCCTGTTTACAATCCCCCATTTGGAGAAAATTACCTATTTTCACAGTTTCTACATTGTACATCTCTTTGTGATGATGGGCGACTCATCCTTTGGCCATGCTCTGGACAGCCAAGCGCGTTTCCTCTCTATGAACCTTAACTGGTCCCGTGTGGGCGGTTCTTCGGGAGTTGCCAATGCTTTTTATTTTTCTAGATGACTTGTTTTCATTCTGCCTTTACCTATGTCACGTAACCCTCTTGTGTTTTACCTCTTCCTTCCTTTCTATTATTTTGATCAGTTTCTGTCACATGTCATTAGTCCATTTGGTAAAGAAGAGGTCATGACCATTTTCTGGCCTGATGAGGCAAGCAGAGTGAGAGGTGCTCTTACATGCCCTGAAGCTGCTCTTTGAAATTTTTATTTACACCCTTCATCCCCGCCCACCAATTCTTTCCCCTTACAAAGCTTTTGTTTTTCTCAGTTCTCAGATTTACTTCTCATATGTATCACATAAGATCCTTGTCAATGTCTCTTCTGTGTTTTCTGGCATTATGGCAATATAGTCATCATATTACTGAATATGAAAGATCATATCACTAACTATTAAGAACAAAGCAAGGGTTGACCTTTAACACTTGTTTTCCTTTTAACTCTTGTCAAACTGTCAACTTTATGGATATCAATCTTGAAAACTCAATGAGGTTGTTTA
>NW_017732159.1:671040-673202 GCF_001890085.2 Hipposideros armiger
TCTACTTTCTGTCTCTTTGACTTTGACTACTGTAGGCACCTCATATATGTGGAATCACGCAGGATTGGTCCTTTGTGACTGGTTTATTTCACTTAGCATGTTGTTCTCAATGTTCATCCATGCTGTAACGTGTGGCAGGATTTCCCTCCTTTTCCTCTCTAGTTTTATTGAGAAGTAATCAACATATATCATTGTAAGTTTAAGGCATACAGCATGATGGTTTGATTTACATATACGTATTGTGAAATGATTACCACAATGGGTTCAGCTAACATCCATCATTTCATGTAGATAACAATGAAGAGAAAAGAAAGAAGAAAAGGAAAAAGAAATTTCTCCTGGTGATGAGAACTCTTAGGATTTATTCTCGTAACACCTTTCTGATATAATATGCAGCAGCATTAACTGTAGTCATCATTATATCCCTAGTACTTATTTATCTTATAACTAGAAGTTTATACCTTTTGACCACCTTCCTTTGATCCCCTCTTCCTCCACCCTCTGCCTCTGGTAACCATAAGTAGTCTGATCTCTTTTGCTATGACTTTGTTTTATTATTATTATTATTATTATTATTATTATTATTATTATTATTACTATTGGAATCCATATATAAGTGAGATCATTCAGCATTTGTCTTTCCCTGTCTGACTTACTGCACTTAACATAATGCCTTCAAGGTCCATCCATGTTGTCACAAATGGTAGAACTTTCTCATATTTTTATGGTTGAATAACATTCCACATCTTCTTTATCCATTTGTCCATTGATGGATACTTACGCTGTTTCTATGTCTGGGCTATTGTAAATAATATTGCTGTGAACATGGGGGATACAATACAGATACTTCTTCAGTTAGTGTTTTCATTTCCTTTGGATATATTCCCAGAAATGGAATTGCTGGATCATATGGTAGTTCTGTTTTTAATCATCTGAGGANTGGTCACACACTTGTGTTCCTCAGACGAGGCACTGCTTTGTGTTGGGCTCTCACGTGCTTCAATTTCTCTAATTCTCAAGACAACGCCATATGTAGGCTTGAACATTAACACTGTAAGTCTTCAAGTAGCAAAACAGTTTATATTATAGGCTAGTGAATGACTAACTGAAAAAGAAAAATTATTTGAGGACACACAACTGAAAAATACGTGAATGTCAGGCTGTATATGTGTGTGTAATTGTGTGTGTGTGTGTTTATGTACAGATATGTGTATAGGGTATGTATTCTATTTATCCGCAGTGAATATAAAATATAATATTCTGTTTACAAACTGCAATGTGTAATAAATAACACATATACTTGTGTCTCACAGTGTAGCCAGTTGGAGGGGAGTGCCCCCCTTGTACGGGGTGGGAGCTAGCGTGAGCAGGAAGAGAGAGATTTGAGACAAGGGCACAGAGTGTACACAAATGCACTCATGGAAATCAGAATTGGGGGTGCTGTCAGATATAATTTACGTGCTCACCAAACCTCTGGGCATGTTAAGATTTCTAATTTTACTTAAAAATGTACTGTCCTAAGGTTTAAAATATTTGAACACTAGGTAAATTTATGAAAACTTGTGGTTCTTTGAAATCACTTTTTTCATTTTCAGTGAAAATGAGCTGTCTACTCTAGAAAATGGTGCTTGTGACTTACACATTTTCTTTGTAATTATGAAATATGAATACAGATGTACACGGTAAAAAAATTGCAAAGAGCATGATGGAAATTGAGTTTCCCTTCCAACCAAAAGGCACCCCACTCCTCAGAGATATGTCAGTGATTCCTTGTATCAGAAATTGTCCATGTAATTATGTGCACATACAAATATAAATATAAATGATATTTTAAACGTACGTGAAAGATACTATACACATAATCACCTTTTTTTCTTTTTCTCTCTTTTTTAAAGAGTTTTCCCCAAACATACTGTGCAGATTTTTCTCATTTTCAGCTTGCATAGAGTTTTATTGTATGAATGACCCAGTATTTTAACTAGTACCTCACACATGATAGACAATAAATATTTGTTGACTTAATAAATTAAATAATTTATTCCTCCCACTGATGGAGAGGGCCATCTGACTGATCACAAACATATTCAAGGGGAAATTTTTTTTTTTTTAAAGATTTTTATTGGGGGAATTGGGGGAATGGGAACAGTGCTGGGGAATTGGGG
>NW_017732159.1:674399-676020 GCF_001890085.2 Hipposideros armiger
TCTTATTAAAGAAGGCATTTGAGCTTTTGTTACTTTTGTCATAGGGAAGGTCATTTGATAAGAGAAATCCATTAACTTGACATTTTTACACTTATATTTATGTTTCAGAAATGATATTTTTTAGTTTAAAAATGCATTATTATCATTACATTTTAAAAGTGAAATTGGGCGTAATCACTCACTTTTTTCCATTTTTTTTTCCTGAAATCAAGTGTGTGTTTTATTGGAAAGGGAATCTAGTATTTGAGGGCTTTGTTTCCTATAGAACTAGATCTCCCTGGTTTTCTGGCGTACAGTGATCCCACAGAGAATGGAAGGCAAGCCTGGCATCTGTCACCCCGAGAACGACAAGGACTACAAGTGACTTTTAGCAAAAATTCTGGTCACCAACGGGCTCTTAAGGCAATGGTGGCATAAGGAGAATTTACTCATTCTCATCTGTACTACAAATTCGGTAACTTTTGAGTATTTTTCTATTAACTTTTGGTTTATGAGGCAACAGTCAGACAGTTTCACCATATAAACCCAATTGTCATAAACTCACATAAGCTAGTATGAGTTTTTATTGGTTGTGCTAATTGTATTTCCTAGAGTTTTTCCGTCACAAATTTTTTACTTCAAAGAGGTTGTGCTGTGAACATAAAGTAGTGTCAAAGAAACCATTTTACACAGAAAATGGTGCCTCTGGAACAAATGACAGGGATTACGTTAGTTATTATGCTATTTTTGGAATTATACTTATCAATAAAAATATTGTTAAGGAACAAAGGCTAACACTCTTAGAGATTTATATCACAAACGTTTGATTGCAGTAGGTGCATTTTAAAAAAAGGAATCATTCTTGAAATTGGTGTAATTTTCATAGCAGAGATGTGCATCAAATACAGCATCATTTTTCATGTTCTGAAAAGCTATTCTTAAATCAGGGCAGTCCTACATTTGATGGTGTCCTAGCATTGTGGCAACCAGAGGATATAAGTAAGGAGAGGAAGTCTCCTGGTAGAGACCTGGGAGGTAGCACTTCCCCTTCTTGACGCAGCCGTTTCTTTTCATACTGTGGAAAAGCATAAAATGGGACAGTGCATGTTCAAGTGCCTTGAAAAAGTAAAATTCATTCTTTGGGTGTTAGTCATTTGAGTGTCATCCTAAAACGGTTATATATTATTTTTAAAAAACATAATGGACTCTATTGGCTGTGCTTGGCATAAAAACCTATTATTTAAATAGAAAGTTTTTTTTTTTAATATGATAATTGGTGTTGGAAAACAAAAGGCTTCTCCATTCTGGAAAATTAATTAAGAAACTTCTTCAATGTCAACATTTACTGTATCATTCCTTCCAGAAATAAATACTTGGATGTTTACCCCATCCATGTTTTAATGCATTGAAAATTCTGCATGGACATATTGATGTACTTACTGTCTTATCTAATGAAATGGCAAAACATCTAGTAAACTCTTCAAATTTTTAGTGTTCTAGCATGACTCTACTTCTTGGAGATTATTTTCTAAAATGTTTACAGGCATTGACATTTGACATATGTGGTCACACACTTGTGTTCCTCAGACGAGGCACTGCTTTGTGTTGGGCTCTCACGTGCTTCAATTTCTCTAATTCTCAA
>NW_017732159.1:677840-687452 GCF_001890085.2 Hipposideros armiger
CCCTGCTCTGCTATGAGAGCTCTTTGATTCATAGTTTGGCTGGGGTTGATTGAACACTGAGGTGTCATCTTTTTTTTTGCATCTCGCCAAGGTACAGTTCTTACCTAGATCCGTGATAACCTTTTCATTCGTTCGTTTGCCTCCTCTGTTTGATACATTCTGGCATTAGGTGGAGTGTATATCAGCTGACTTGACAAATGTAATCTGAATAAACTTTACTTTAAAAAGTATACCATTGGGATATGAAGTAGTTATAGGAGTCTAAGCCTCTTCTCATTCTTCGCTGATGGTCCCGTGTTTGAACCTCATTCTTTTGGAGTCTACAATTATTTTAATACCAGGGACATGTTGTCTCCATAGGTGCCAGCGTTTCTCCCCTGGGAAAGTGCAATGCTGTGGACTTTCTAGTTGGTTCCAACAGGAGGACAGAGCGTGGACCGCTGCCCATTTCCTTGAATGGGAGCGACATCAGAGTAAACCCTGCCGCAATGGCCTCCTTCTGAACGCTGCCTATACACAAACATGGGGCCCCCAAAGGAAGGAGCCGCTGCTGGCTCAGTGGAGGGAATGGAAGGCTCCTGACACAGACCAGGTGCTTGCGGTCTCATTGATTTGTTGATCAAAGCTGTCTGGAATACTGCAAGGCAAGGATTTATCAGTGCCAGTCACGTGCCTGCCGGTGACACGAGAGTCCCTTCTGTTCCTTAGGTTGGAATCCAAAGCTGATCACATGAGAAGAATGGGAAATGCTTGTCAGCTCAGAGGAACCTTCTACTCAGCTTTGCTGCAAATTAAAATGGGCCCCTTTACTTGTTTGGGGGAAACCCAACATGACCCTCCTCTGCTGAAAGTTCCCAAAACAAATAGTGCTAGCCAAGATGATAGGAACTGTCACACTTGGGTTTTAAACTCAGGTTTCTATTGGCTTAAAAGCAGAGCTACATAGTAATGGGACCCTGTGTAATAGAAAAAAGGTCACCCTAGGAAGTCAGGACTATCACACTTGCTACTAGAGATGCCCTTGGTGTAAACGCTGGACGTGGGTGGACCTCACATTGGCCAAATCTCACTTCTGATCTGCAGGTTTCTAAAATTTCAGTGTCTAAGCTTCTTGCGAGTGTACTATGGGACATAGACACATATAGTTGATGTAAAATATTTTCAATTGTTTATAGACAAAGTGTCATTTTAATTTTACATAACACTAACTGACCTCTTCCATATTACTCAGGAGAGAATCATTAACCATCAGGAAATAAGTTCTGGCTGTTTCTCATCCTGAATCCTGAACCAGTGGCTCTCAACTCCCAGATTCACCTGGGGAGCTTTAAAAGTGCTGGTGCCTTGGGGCCACTTGTCCACCTCCCTCACCACCCCCATAGATTCCAATTTAATTAGCCTGGCTGGGATCTGGGCACTCACCCATAGTCTTTTCAAGTCCTCCAAATGATGCCGATGGGCAGCCCCTGTGCCTGAATCATGCTGTGTGGGTCAGGTGAGAAGCAGCTCAGTCCCAAATCACAAGGGCTATTCAGCGCATCTGCCACTGGAATGATTGATTGGGGGTTCACGTGTAAAATCTCTGTAACTTTTTCTATTTGGAGACTCCTGATGCGTGTTGCAGGGAGCTCCCTATTGTGCGTCAGCATCAGCTGTTCAGAGTACCTCAGTCCAAGTTAATTCAGCATTTGCCGTTGGTCTATGTTTAGTCATAGCTTCCCAAACGGACACTCCAGATTTGATGAAAATGCACCCACGCTGACAGAAACGTCTTTATGGAGAGAGACACAGAAAGGATGAAGGACTGAGGCTTTCAAATCGGGAACCAAGGACCCACTTTCCCAATAGTCATTATAAAATGTGTTGTCTTTTATGTTCTTTCAAGAACTTTTGTAATACATTTTTTTCAAAAATAAAGCTCATTCTTGACTCCTCATTTTTATCTTGAAGATTAGCATCCTTGTTTCCCATTTTGCTTACAAACCACTAAGTGAATAATTTTATTTGCTGCTTCAACTCTTTCTCTAAGCATAGCTGTCAGCCTCTACAATTGTGAAAATGTTCCCTAAACAGAACGTGGTTCATACATTTTGTCCATCCAAATCACTTTGTTGTATTCTCATTTGCTTCAAATACCCAAATGTAATGTGGTTAACTGTAAGAGAAAGATATGCCAGGGAATTTTTATGACAGCCTGTGCTTAGATGAAAGCCTTCAGAACCCATTTTACCTCTTAAATAGGCTGCTTAAAGAAAATAAACATTTATACGTATTTAGGAAAATAGGCGTACAGAAAAGTTAGTAGGGTTGCAACCTCCAGATTGGCATTTTTGGAATATAAATTCAGAGTTAAAACTGTATAAAAGCTGTATCACTATGCAAATGATGGAGAAAAAGGGCTGTGAAGTGATAAGCAAGACCTGGCTCTAATTTCGGAGATAATTCTTGCTCCGGGCAATGAGATTTTATATGTTAAAAGCTCAATTCCATGGTGTTTCCAAAGCGTTTCCCTAAGACTGTTAAATAGAGTCTATCCACATAATCTGAATTATTTGTAAGAGGAGCCAAAGAAGGTATTTAAAGAAAAGTTAGATATTATCAATACAGACTTCTTTTTCATTCTTCATATGGAATTTCATAGGTACATTATGATCATATAATAAAGAGGTTAAGAGGTGAGTTTTGGAGGCTGACAGGAGTCAGACTATAGCTCTGCCACTTAGCTGTGTAACTTTGGCAAATTATTTCTAATTTCTCTCAGTTCCAATTTTCTCGCCTCTACAATGGGTATTAATAATATTATCTTATATGGCTGTGAGGATTAAATGAGTAAATATATACCAAACATTTGGCATAGTGACTGATACAAAATAAATGTTCAACAAATAGTTATTATTTAAACAGTTCAATATTATAATTATTAGCAAGAGAAGCAGTGTTAATTCTGTTGATTCCACTGAGGAATGAAGAATAACTTTTCACCAAGAAAAAAAAAGAAACCTCAGACTCCAGACCAAGATGGCGACATAGGAGTCACCTTAAGTTCCCTCTTTCGAAGATGCACTGAATACGCAGCTACATGAACAGTTCCCCCTGAGAGAAACCCTGAAACTGGCTGAGTAATTCCTACACATTAGATGACTAAGAAGGTACCCACATTGAATCCGGTAGTAAAGTCTGAGACACACTGTCACCATAAACCCCACCACCAGAACAGCGCCATATAACCAAGAGGGAACCCCCCAACTGCTAGCTTCTCCCTGAAGAGGGAAGGGTTTGGACCACCCATCTAGTACCTCAACTTTCAAGGCTACTACTGGAGGGACAGACCCCCGAATCACACAGCTCTGAAGGACAACGGGGCTTGCACTCATGCGTCCCACAAGACTATGGCAAACAAAGAAGCAGCTGTTAACTGGGTGGGCCCTGGGCACCTGGAGCAGATAAAAATGCCCATCTCCCAGTCTTTCTCTGGAAGGGATTCGACTGCATCCTTTACAAGCTGCTGCCTGAGGGTCTTGCTTCTTATTAGCACACATCTAGTTCATGACTGACTGAGATCTTTCCTAGGGTCTCAAAAGATCCGGTGGGGGACCTCCCTCACCTTCTCCATCCTGCTCGCTCCTACAATAAAATACAACATTGCCCACTTCCCAGTTTCTCTCTGGAAGGGTTTTCACTGCATAATTTTTCAACTGTTGCTTGAGGGTCTGGCTTCTGATCAGCCTCCATCTAGGTGCTGACTGTAATCCTCTCCTTATGTCTTGACACACCCTCAGCTACCAGGAGCCACTAAGAATGAAGAGGGTGGCTTGACCGATCACAGCGGTGTGAGAGGCACAGAGGAGCTCAAGCTGGACTGATGGGTGAGGGTCATCTACACGTTACCAGTCTGCCACGCCTGGGAGAGGTGGCTGTTTGATCTAATACACAGAAGCCAACACAGAGCCAAGGACAATGAAGAAACAAGGGAATATGTTCCAAACAAAAGAACAAGATAAATCTCCAGAAGCCTAGCTTAATGAAACAGAGATAAAAGAATTTATAGAATAGAGTTAAAAATAACAATAAAGGAGCTTACTGAGGTCAGGAAAGCAATTCACAAACAAAGTGAGAAATGCAACAAAGAGAAAATATAAAAAGAGTCCTAACCAGAAATCAAAGAGATGAAGAACACAATAATTAAACTGAACAACAGAATAGAGGGGTTTAACAACACACTAAGTCAAATGGAAAAAAGGAAGTGGCCTTTTGTCATGTAATCTTTACTCCAACAATCTCACTCTTCTTATCTGCAGATTTTATCTGCAGATGACCACACTGTCTGTTCAGGGTTGCATGGGTTATGTCCTGACATCATGACTCAACTATTTCTGTTGTCCTGGACTTTATTCCCTATTTTTAATATCTTAATAAGATAATAAATAATTGGGCAGATATTCAAATTTGAGCTTTGGGATTTATCTGTAAGCTCCACCCTAATATGATTTATTCATAGCAATGCTGCTGCTGGTTATTATTTGCATGTATCCTGATCCCTGGAAACAGAGGAGCAGGAAAGAAGAGAGAGAATGCCATTCACTTTATTATATGTTTGTCTGTTCTACCTTAGAAATTAGCCATCTTGGGTCAAATAGGTTTAGATTGGAGTGGCATATGCTATAGTACAGTGGGGACTTCTGGCTAAATATGGTAGATTAAATACATGGGTTTACCGCTGCTGCTGCTTAAAGCTCTTCCATATGACAGCAGAGCAGTGAAAAAGGCATATTTGTACAAGAACCGAAGGGGAGAGGAAATGACAGGTGACAAGAGACGTGAACAAAAATTTGAAAGCTGGAAATTGCATGAATGAGTGCTAACTGTCTTACCTGACTGGAGATGGCAGAAAAGCCTTCAGAGAAGGAAGGTGACGGGAGGTAAGCTCACTTGTGCTGCAGAACAAAAGAAAGACTCAGGAACTGGGGGGCATGACAAAGCTCTGAATGACTGGTTCACAGTCTTCATAGGAACAGTTACACCCCAAGGTCCCCTGTGCAACATGCACAGCTAAGCACTTCTCTTTCTCTCTCTCTCTCTCTCTCTCTCTCTCTCTCTCTCTCTCTCTCCCTCCCTTTCTCTTCCCCACCCTGACCCCTTTTCTTCCTTCTCTGGGATAAAGGAAAAATCACTTGGGTTTTCATGGGTCTACAGAGCTGGCCAGGACATACATGCATGATATATACTTATACACAAAAGAGCAATATTTTGCCTCAGAGTTGGCAGTTTGGTGCAAATTTTGTTTGTTTAGTGTGGTATTTCCAAACTCTTAAGCCAGAATGGGATAAAATTGTGCCACAAAATGTCCTTGTCTTGCTTAACTTCAGTACAGGACATTTTCTGATTAATATTTAATTGAAATCAGTCATTGAAATAGAAAAGGAGCACGTTAAAAAACATCAGTAGCTACTCATGGATTTGTTTGATACAATAAATCAATATATGAATTTATATTCTAATTAAGGAGGTGAAGTCACCTTGACCTTTTGGAAATCTCCTGGGGCTTAGTATTGGAAAGGCCATCAATACTAAATATCTTTGGTGGTCTTTGATGTACATATGATGCTGTGGGTAGCACTTGATATTATTTACTATAATATTATTTCCACAGGGTTTAAATAAGGGCAGTGATTTGAATCTAAACTATTCAATCTATCATTTTTAGAAGCTTTCCCAGAGCAGAGGTATAGATATTTTTAACAGGTCATTTGGCAAGGCAAGTTGATTATCAAACATCATGATTGAAGAGTAATGTCTTATTGAAGAGTATGGTTAGAAAAGAAACACAGTGAATTATGACGAGTGGATCAATAGCTTGCCAGGTCCTTAATGCAGATTTAATACAATTACTTTGGGGAAAAGAACATTATTGATTGATGTCTATGGTTTTTTATGTGCTCCTTGTTAGGTTTGTTTTTTTTTCATTCAGTTGCTATATGAAAAAGCAACTTATCCAAACTCAATATCCAGACAATTAATGTCATTCAGTAAAATATTTCTTTAGCAGGCTTATTCCCAGAGCCAGAGAATTAAAACTACTCTACAAAGGCTTGGTTTTGCAGTTTAGTGAGCCATAATGTTCAGAGACTCACAGGTCTGACTCACTTATACTTAGGTTGACATGAGTTTCTTTTAAAGAGCAA
This sequence comes from Hipposideros armiger, assembly GCF_001890085.2. NCBI lineage: Eukaryota > Metazoa > Chordata > Mammalia > Chiroptera > Hipposideridae > Hipposideros > Hipposideros armiger. The sequence continues at coordinate 684,023 of NW_017732159.1, forward strand.
TACCCATCTGTGATTGTTGCATTGGTAAAATGTCATAAAATCTTGAAGGTTTCTCCAAAACCTTAAAATGATATTGATGACTATAAAATTTTTCTTTTTCTTTAAAATAATCCCTGGGATCTTAGAGTGCATAATACAACATGCCATATCTTCTATTTGTAAAATGAGAATTGTCCCTACCAAAACAAGCTCTCTGTTTATCTTATGGTTATATCTGAGATGGAACCGGGGTGAGGATTGGGGCCATTGACTTCTCTCTCTGTGGCTGAATGGAAGTGATGCCTTTCCCATCCAGGAGAGCTGCATGACCTTGAGTTTCTGAGCCTTCCTGGGGACACTTAAGTTTTTGTCCATACCCTAAGTAGGCTGTGAAGTATTATGGTTGTCATGGGGATTGGCAGCAAAACAACAATGTCACACTCCTCTCAGCATCAACTCAATACATTTCCCTTCACTGACCAGCTGTCAGAGAAAACTGGTCCAGTGGCTTCTAGAAAGGGATATTATTAAATGGAGCAGTAGCTGATATTGTTATTATAGATGATAAGATGGAGCAGCCATCAATATTATGCTTCACACTAATCACAACTTAACATAATGTTTTGTTTATTGTCTAGAATGTCCGCTTAACCCCCCTGCCCCCCCTCCCCCGAAAAAAGTAAGCTCCATGAGGCAATGCTTTTCATCTGTTTGGTTTATTGTGGTCTCCTTATACCTAAAACAGAGCCTGGCATGGAACTGCCCAATAAATACATGAATGAAAACACAATGCCTGAGCTACCCTATGCCCTGCCCTTGCCCAGGGAGGAGTACATTTACATAAAACACAAGGTCAGCGTAACTGCATTGGTTCTCATATCAGGAAACAGTGTGGTATGAGATGGTGGTGGGAGCCTGCCATATGGGCTATGACTGCCGTGCATTCCTGGTTCTGTTAGTGACTTTATGTCCTTAAGTAGGCAACTTCATTCCTACGGGCTCACTTTCTACAGTTATATAACAGACATCATATTTCTAGATATCTTTGCAAAGTCCTCAGTAATTTAATTTTGACGACTACTTATTGCCTGATATAGGCAAAGCACCCTTTAGATCTGAGGGGTTTTAAGAAGGAAAGAGACACAGTTTTTCTCTTTAGGGGTCCTGCAGCTTCCTGGAGGAAGTCAACAGTAACGGTTGCAAGTTTATAAGTTTTATATACTTACAAAACACACACACACACACACACACACACACACACACACATATATATATATATATGCACACTTATATATAATTTATTCTTCATAGTGTCCTCTGTCGTAGATACTAATGTTATGCCCATTTTAAAGATGAAAAAACCGAGACAGAGAAGTTAGCATAGACATTTAAGGCTAAGCAGTCTAGAGAAAAATTCTTTGGATTCGGTGAAATGTGAAGGAGATCTGGATATTATTAATCCTTAAAAGGTATAAGTGGCATCAGCCTAAAGCCAGTATTGTCAATATCAAAACTGGAGGTTGGGAGGATTTTCATGGGGAGATAACTTAGCAGCAGCAGGCAGCAGGCCGGGGGTTCTAGGAGACCGGAGCAACATCCAGCCAAGGAGGAAGGACTGTAATTCAGCAGCTGAGCCTTGAATATTGGAACCCTGGAAAGCATGTCCAGGCTTGGGTGCGGGGCTGCTGGAGAGCATCTAGATTGGGCTGTTATGATAGAGGTTGGGACGTGAAAGCACAACTCTTATTGGGTAAGGCAGGATTTTATCAGAGGACACAGGCTCAGAGCCCACCAATCAGAATCTACACAGCAATAAGGCTGACTTTTGATTAGATTCTTGGGGGACCTGAAGTCCTACCCTGGGTAGCAAATGGATTGGTTCTAGAGGGTTAATGACATGAGTGAATATTTGAATGAATGAATGCATGAATGAATGAACATCATCTTGGTGAGGCTGAGTAAGTACAGCTAAGTGAATTGGAGATAATTAGGGACAGACGGACACATCATTGTCACATAAGTGGTTCTTCTATGATAATGGATTTATTCTTGAGCGAACCCTCTCATAGCTTCAGAGGAATAGTGACTGTCTTTCATAATTAAACTGGAGTCTTGTCTTTCAAACTCTTCTCAACTAGGCAGCAATTTTTTTTTGCTATTATGACTGCTAAAAGGCAGAATTTAAAATAAGTGATAAAACTTGAGATAACCGAAATTATGTTTGTCTTTGTGGCATGAGCATCTTTGACCCAAGTTGTTGAGGCAGTGTCTTTTGATGTATTTGGTGACTTAGCATTCAACCTTTGTGATGATTGAGGAAGAGAGCTGATAATGGAAGAAAAGTGAATCAATTTGCTTAATCCACATGTCCTTGCCCTGGAAACATGTATTTAGAGTGAGTTGACTGCAGTGAGAGATATTATGCCAGGTCTGCTATTTGCTTTTACTAGATTCCTCTTATTATCACAGCCCGTGTTAAGCACCCCTATTTCATACACAAATAGGAAAAGCTAAATGTATGGATATAGAATTGCTAAATTCTTCCCTGAATTCCTTGTCATAAAGACTTCCCTTCTAGCTTGTGCTTATTTTTACATATATAATCCAAATGATTACATTTATCTTGATATGCTAGGGTTTCCCAATGATAATCTCTATGTTCCCGAAAGCAAACTGTATTGTAAGGAAGATCTTGGCCTTCAACTTCTTTTATAGTCGTTTTGGAAATGTTTGTGTAATTGATTCACACTGGGTGTAAAACCAACTTTGAACCTGACCTTTAAACAGGTTAGAGCTGTAAAAAACATTGGAGTGAACTTGAGCGAACCTGAGTTATGTTTATGTGAATTTATTTTAGTTTCCCTTTTTTTTTTTTTTTTTCCTACCTTGGACCTAAACCAGACTAACTGTAAGGCTTGTCAGTGAGAAGAAATGGGGATAATTGCTGGTTTAAAAATACAACTGCTGTGGATTTAAGTGGCATACAACCCTGAGATGTAGGAAGAAGGTAGCAAGCTAAAGGGAGACTGATGAAGTGGATAGTGCAGGTTCTCTTTAAAAAACTTTGCTTTTCACGCTCATGAACAGAGATGGCCAACCAGCGCGCAGCTTGATGGACAGCCACAGCTGAACCGGCTTTATGTGGCCAGGACCGGAGAACCCTGGAAGGGCGAATACCAGTTTGCTCCTAGTCCTTCAAGCCATTTTGTGAAATGACTCTAGACTGTTCTTGTCTTGGTCCCAAACCACAAATTCCAGACTTGATTCAATCACATGGGCTGCCTTTCAACCCCAAGTCACCCCACTGCTTGCCCTATTCAAATCCTGGTGTCTTTTGTCTGCTATCCCCATGTTCATCCATAGTCACATCTCTAATGTGACACTTGCTGCATTATTCCTGCCCTTCTGACTCCAAGGTTTGGCTTTGTCTTTCTGGCCCAATGTTGATGGT
>NW_017732159.1:687887-719260 GCF_001890085.2 Hipposideros armiger
ACAGACAAGTTGCTGTCCTTTTGTTCTTCAGTCTAGTTGTGGAGGACGTTGCTTCACTGGCCCAAGTTGGCACCATCATTGCGCTCTTCCCCGGGTGAGGCAGATCAGTCGCTGGCTTCTGGACGGTCACTCATGGCGGCTGCTGGCTGCTCACGCTGGCTGCTTAGGCATCTTTTAATTGTGGTGATAATAATGAACTTTTACCACCATCCCTTTTGCGGGGAGAAAGCTGAGGTCCAGGATGTTTGTGTCCTCGGATTTATGTGGTAAATCAGCAGCGCTGGGAAGATATCTCAGTTGCTGAACCCTAGGGTCTTTTGAGAACTAAAATTACAGGTTGAAATAAAAACACTTGGTCTAGCCAACCATTTGGGGTCAAGAAAGCAAAATCAAGTCCACTTCTACGGGCAAACATTTGCATACTAATCTGTGAAACACAGTCTTCCTCAGTGATGACCTGTTAAGCATGTTTTTGTGTGCAAAAAATAAAACCTATTTTGCATATGAGTTCCAGCTGCCTACCTCTGTCTTTCTTAGAAACAGCCCTACTGGTTGCATCCTGTCGTTTTATAGGGAACAACTCCCTGCCTCAGAGGCCAAAACAATTTTTTTTATTACCTGTGTTTTAATACACCATGATATGAAAATAGTACTTCCTCTCCCAAAGTAAATTTCTTGTTGGAAATACATGTTTACCTAAATGGAAAGACATCTGTGTGTCAAGTCAAAATGTTCTGAATATGTATGGTAATAACTGTGTAGCTATAAGGCCATAAGATGAACTGGATTTGAGACAGAGTTCTTTTGCCTCATTTGTTGTTTCAGAATTAATAGGTTTTGTTGATTTTTATCCTTCTCATTATGGTGACTTATATATATATATTTTGGTCTGTTAACATGGCTTCTGCCTCTGTAGAGTAACCTTTTGCTCCCTGGAAACCAATGGATTTAACTGTTGACTAAAAGAAAATGAGTACATTGAATTTAATGCCACCTGCGTAAACAGGGGCAACAGAGAAGATAAGAAGCTCCTGTGACACTTTGGATAGAAGGACATTTCAGATATTTTAATTATTATTGTTTTTTACAATTTAATGATTTTATTTTATACTTCTAAAATTCACTTTGGACTTAGCACCTCCTGGAGTTTTATATACTGGCCTGCTGTAGATAGTCAAGTTCAGTTGCAGTTTCCTTTCACATGTATCCATTTTTGTTTAAGAACTATAAGGAGCCTGTTTTATTTTTTATTTTATACAACAGAATTATTTTTTATTATACATTTATTTGGGCCCAGAGTGTTTTTAGGTTTCGTCCACTCGTCAAACTGCTCTGCTGTGCGACAGCCAAGTTCAACAGCAGTTGCCTTTGAGGTTGAGCCATTTTTGTGTGCTGTCTTAGCAATCTTCGCTGCCTGTGTTAGAATTAAGAGTTGTCAGCAACATTAGAGTTCCTTAGCTTGTTGATGTTTTCTGTGTTGGCCGGGTGAAAAGAAATGTGTTTTAGAATTGATAATCTATACTTTGACCTGTGTAATAGTGTTTTGGAAAGATTAAATGGATATGTGTTCTTAGACAGTTCTTGGCACATGCACAGTGCTATATGAGCTCTAGGGACAATGGGGAATGAAGAAGGGAGGTTTCCTCTTCCTTCTTCCTCGTCAGTTCTCTCTTGTGTTAATGTACATTGCAGTGAAGAATCTGAGAGATAAAGGACAAGAGAACCACCAACCAAATCTATTCATTCATTGGTTCAGGCAATCATTTATTCACTGAATAAGACATTTGTTGAGGACTTACTATATGATAGTCATTGGAGTTATAAAGATGAGTAAGAGTTTATTGTTAAAAATTCATGTACCTATGCCTTGTCCTTTTTTATAATTCATTTTTCATTCATGGTGGTAGGAACTCATAGTTGTTGCTTAGTTTTATGTTACTTCCACACCTTCTGTGTTTCTTGAATGGAGGCTGATAAACTGACTAGAATCACCATACCTGTTTGCCATGTAAGGGTGCAAGAGCACTTGTATCAGTCGGGGTTCAACCAGAAAAGTGGAGCCAGTAGGAAATATATATTAAGAGAGTTGCTGTAAGGAACAGGCTTACTCAATTCAAGTCCAAAATCTGCCGGGAAGGCCATCAGCCAGGCCAGCCTGGACCTCGCAGGCCAGGGTGAAGCTACTGGCCATCGGCAGAGTTTATTCTTCTTCTGGGAAGCCCCAGTTCTGCTCTCAAGGCCTTTCCACTGGTTCATGCAAATTGTCTAACACGATCTCCTTTCTTTAAAGTCAACTGTTTATAGACTTTAATCACATCTACCAAATACCTTTTCAGCAGCATCTAAGTCAGTGTTTGAATAACTGGGGATCAGCCTAGCCAAGCTGACACATCAAAAAAACCATCACAGTAATGTTTAGAAAAATTGTTTTAAACTGTATATTTTAATGGATACGTAATTGCCAGAGTATTTCAGCCCACTATTAATTTTCTAATAGTATATTAATGTTGCTATATTATTTGAGCTGTATTTATAAAACATTATAACAGTTAGTTGATAGAATTAATGAAATGAAAAAAAAATAGATGCATTTTTCCATCCATTTGGTTAGTTTATAACTTAACACTTAAAATGTATAATTAGTTGTGTCAGCGTTTTGAGGACAGTCTCTGGCTACTAATCCTCCTCTTCATCACTTCAGCTCATTCATTGGATGGTAGTATCCGTAATACTGGACATGGTCTTTGGGATCTAATTTTAACTTGGGAAATTTACAAACTGAAATTTAAGACTATTCTATTCAAAGAAACTCAAGAGGCTGAATGGGAATATGATTATGGTGCTTAATTCATTGTAGTATATTTTATTCATTTGTTTAGTCATTTGTTAAGCCACCCAATCTATATGACTTGTTGAATAGCATCATGGTTAAAAAACACAGGCTCTGGAGTCAAATGCCATCACTCTCAAAGTTACAGGAATACAATTCCTCTTGTAAAATAGGAATAGCAATATGAACTACTTCACAGATTTCTTTTGAGGACTGACTGAGGTTATCCTGTGAAGGCAGTGTATTTACTTCTTAAGGTCATGGACCTGACCTTCAGTCTTGTACGTCTTGGCATGGCCCAGGGACTGACAGCGGCAGACAGCCTGACCACACCAGCACTGCGTGATGTGCCCATCCATGGTGGATGTTCAGAGCACACTGGAAGCACACTGCAATGAGAACACTGCAATGTGGAGGGGCGTTTTGGCCCTTCCCTCACTGCCCACACAGACAGTGAGCCGTAACACCGTCATCAAAACTTGGCATTGAGATTAACGACACAGCACAAGAAGAACTGTCCCATCAAGAAGCAACAGTGAAAGAAAACTATACTGAATCTTTTCATGGACAGTCAAGTCGATGACTTCAGAAAGTAAATTTAAAGAGCCTGAAGAAATTTCTAGGTTATAGGACAATATCACTAAATGATTGAGTATCACTTTCTTAGAGATGTACTGACTGAAAGTTGTCAAGTGAAATCATGATTGTAGGTTCCCTGTGATGGAATCATTGTGTAGTTACTGGGTCTCTCTCTTTTTTTTTTTTTTAGCTGAGCCATCCTGCTACCTGTTGGCAGCTCAGCGGCTGCTCAGCTCGGGCTGGACTCCAAACCGCTGTTGCTCAGAGCTCAAACTCTTGAGCGAGCTCTTAACCAACTGAGCCACTCGGCCGGCCCTGGGTCTCTTTTTAATTTTGTCTTTAAACGAGTGGTTTACATTTTTCTCTCTTTCTGGCCTCCTTTCTTTTCAGTGCAATCGTCTGTTTCTCCTGTAAGGCTTTATTTTGCTCTGGTTGTTTGGCTGCATATAAATACTTCTTGACTTGTAGGAGTAATTTTCTCCTGTTCCCAGGTGATTTCTGACATTGAAAGTAAATGACTGTCAAGCATATTTCCAAAGAACTTGTACACAGAGAAGGTAACTTACTTTATGAATGCCTCATATAAGAGAAATATTTTCCAGCTATGTAAAATAAATCTGCTTCTATCTTTGGATAATTTTTTCACATTCACAGATTTTTTTGTTTTGTTTTTTATTAGATTACTTTCACCCTAAAATAAATTGCCTGTCAGTGAGTTGCAATCCATTAACTTTCAATGAAGAATAAAATGAAAGGGAGGAATATAAAATTATAAATAGCTGTATAAATGGCATTATCCTAATAACAGGAGATCTATCATAGTCTGGTTTGTGGGGCACGTGATTGCATTCCCACCATTGTTCACAGGCAGAACAAATTCACACCAGTTCATATAACCCTTCTTGGTTAGGCTCATGTTCCGTAAACTGGGACTCAAACTCCTGCTCCCCATAAAGTTTTACAGGATCTAATTGATTAAGTACCTTTTATGCTTGCTTTATTTTTCTGGGTGATAGACTCTGTATAGAGTGAGTTATGAGTCACAGTTGACCTTATCTATGGAGGTCTGTGTATTTTGGGAAAGAAGGAATCGTGCCCAGGAATGCAAATATGAGGATTCTCATATAATGTGACTTGAATGCCACTTCCTTGCTCTTTGTTTCTTTGGACAAGGATATTTATCTTGCTTCTACCTGTAGGCTCAGAACTTCCCACCTTCTGAGATGAGTTCTGACTGCATGCACGCGCGTGCACACACACACACACACACGCGTGCGCACACACGTGCATATGCACTGCATATCAGGAGATAGTTGGCTCATTCCCAAAGTCTATTGTTGTTCTTCAGTTTAACACTTTTTTTTATTATGCCTTGCATTATAGTTATTTATACATCTAGCAGAGTACCTGGAACAAAACACACACACACACACACACACACACACACACACACACACACACACTTATGCAAACATAGAAGCTACTAAGGTTTAAAAGCACTGTGCCAACCTCTCTACGTACATTATTTTACATAATCATCACCAAACCTGTGAAGTAGATACTCTTATCACCCCATTTTTTACCAAAGAAGAAATGGCTATATTGGGAGTTTGAAGAACTTGTTCAAGGTCATACAACTAGTAAGTGCAGAAACCCAGGTTTGGAAGAGAGCTTCGCACTCCAAAGACCTCGTGTTAGCCTGCTGGGCTAGCCCTTGACTCACTCGCTCATTGTGTCATGAATGCATGTCTCCTGCACTCAACTGGACACTTCTTGACCCTTTTCTCTTCATGGCCCATACGGCATGGACTTGGCAGCAACAAATGCTGTTGACTTGACAGCACACTTGGGCAGCTGCATAGGGATTTCTGATTCACACATCTTCCTATATCAAGACCAATCCAAAGGACAGTGTATTTTACTATACAGCGAACTTTATTTAAAGCAGAGGCAAAGACAGGATTATTCATAGATTGTCTTCTGAGTATAAGTTTCAACTGTAATATGAAAAGTTAACATGCTCTTGGGAATTATTAAGAGAAGCTGACATTTGAAAGATAAAAACTAATTAGAATCTCATGATACTAACACTTTAAAATGAGCCTGGAGATATTGGACAAGTTGTATAAGAATGAGATGATTAGAGGTGTTACATGTGGGTGTTTGTGAGGAAATGACTTGGGTATATTAAACCTAAAGAGGAGAAGGTTATGGTTAGATAATAGCTTCAAACATAGGACCATTTGGGGAGAAACCGATTGTGATCCATTTTATATTCAATGTATGTACAAAAGAAAATGTATTGAAAGCAAAAAGTTTGGTTTGGCATTTATTATTCATCCAACAAATTTCCTTAATGTCCACTGAGATTATAGCGCTATAAAGGAAATTTCAACCACAAAGATTTAAAAGAAGACAACTTTTGTTATATTAAGTTATATGATTCCCACTGTCCAACTGAAGTGGCAAATTGTGTTCTGCTCTAAATGTGCCAGGAATTTATTACAGATCCTTGCATAGTATAATTTTGCAAGAAAATGCAGCATCTCTTCAAGTAGACATTTTCATCTCTAAACATTTTCTAAAGGTAATGGCATAATATTTTACCTTAATTCAGGTTTTCTCCAGGAAGTCAAGATAGCTAAGCCCAGGCCTACTGATAACTGATTATATAATAGACTGATAATACTTAGCTAATCTAAGAATAGAGATGTTCTCTCTTATTTGTATGTCTGAAACCAAATAGAACATGTCGTGGCATGGAATTAACCCTTGGTCATTCACAAAAGGTGAAAGCATTCACAGACTCTATAAAGTGGGAGAGCAAGGAAAAGATTTCATTAAAGTTAGGAAGAGAGAATTACTGGCAGACTCCTTTGCCAGGGCAGAGCCTGATGGGCAGCTGCACCTAACTGCAGGTTAGCTTTTTCTTATATAGGAGAGGGGAGTCAGTCCGGCAGGTTTGGGGGCTGACATCCTTCCTGGGGTCCAGTCTGTTTGAAGACAGCATTCTCTCCGGGCTCTAGACTCGGACTTGGCCATTGCGACTTGGGACTTTAATGCATTACCAGTAAAAACTGCAAGAAGTTGTAAATTGGATTGTGGTGTCCAGTGTCCAGGTGCCTAAGGATGAAGAAATTGCTCTTTTTAAGTTAGGATGTTGTTAATTAACAAGGTATGGGTACCCTTGAGAAAGGAAACAGAGTCCAGTTAATCTGTGAGGGGAGAAACAAAGAGAAAATAGATGAATATCAGGATGGACGAAACTGCAAACAAACTAGGTTTAATTACAGGTGGCTAGAGAGCGAGCTATGCAGTGAGTTAATCTGCAAACTAGCTAAATCTAACTGCCTTGATTTCCTGAATTTCACCCTTGCAGAATAGTGTCAATTTGTGACCTATTTGCTTGTGTTTCCTTGGGTAGAGAATAATGTTTAGCACATTGGCAGTCTTTAAATGTTTATGAAATTCAGTGGAAGCAATCATTTGATATCTGTAGTGAGCTTGTACTATTAGGTTGTGAGCAATATGAGACCAAAGTCCATTTCAGATTCCTCTCTTGTTCTGACATAGTATCTCGCCTACAGGAAGTATGTTCATCCAGTATATAAAAGAATGAAATAAAAAAACGTCTTAGCATAGTTTTTTTTTAAACCAGATTTTTAATTGAATAATAATTAGGTAATACATTCAACTACTGTTTAAGATGCTCCTAGTTCATGATGATAAAATCATCTCATCAATAAATATGGGGAGTTAACAGAGCATCCAAACCATTTCCATAAGCCATTTAAAGTTAATTAGTTACAGGTATGAACCATAAATGATGGAATGCATAATTTGCTGTTAAAATATTAATTTTACTTAGATGGGAGTTTTAATGAGGTCTTTATTGAGTTGGTTCTTTCTCAGAGGAATGATGAAAAGTCAGTGAATGTTAGAAAAAAATTCTTATCCTTAACCATTTCTATAGTGCATCAAAGCAGGATTTAGCAGTGACCAGTAGGAGAATAATTATACATAAAACCTGTTTGCATCATATTTATATATTTATATGTCTGGACACACTGGATTGAGATTTTTTTTAAACAGTGAGTAGAGATGTGATATCTCCATTTAGGAGAATCTGAAGAATCTGAAAAATTAACAATCACCATAGGACCCTACATTTAAGACAGATTTCTTTAATCATATATAGAATTTTTTTTTCACTGTCAGTGATTTTGCTTGCAAATCTCATGCTGTAGTAGCAATATCTTCACATCCAGATCTATTATTACCCATAATGTGAAGTGTTTAAGTCTCCCACTGAGATCTATTTTAATCAATTTTTTACTTCTAAATGTTGTCTTTTAAATAATTTGAACTAAAAACAATCTATGCATGATTTCATCAGGGTTTCCTTAGAATTATTAGCTCATCAAGTTTGAAGTTGCTTCTCTTTGCTTTTTCAAATTGTTCTGTGCATCTCATTGGTGCTTATCAAACCAAAAGATGAAATGGTTTATTTCCTATTGTCTTGTCCTGGGTCAGTCCAAGTTGAGTTCAGCTTTGGTCCTGGGTGGATGTGGAATTGGAAGGTCAAGCATTTCCCAAAAGAACCCACACAGGGCCCTCTGTGTTCTTTTGTACTCAGAAGTTTGCTCATGAAGTTGAGAAAATTCTGTCTGAATTTTCTTATGAGCTTAAGTTCACTGCTGTCCTTATGTGTGTGCAAGTGTAACTAGGAAAACCCAGATTGGCTTTGGAGCCGAATACGTTTAAGAGGGAAACGACCACTTTCAATGTTGTCTCAATCTTATTTATCTCAATGATAGAGATAACCAAAGAACGGATTATTACATCAACATTAATGCTGGCCCTTGGATTAAAATTGTAAATGTGGATTTCTAGATGTCCCATGGGCAGCTGTAAAACATGATTAGGTTGTAATAATACATGAGTTTGACCAGTTGTCCTGTTGGACTCAGGCTGCTGTCTTGGGAGAAATCGCTCTTGGGGCAACAGTCCTCCCATTCCATACTATCCCTTTGAAGCTTTGGCAAAAGAATGGACCATCCTGATATTTAGATTCTTACAACTATTACATTATCTACAGGCTGACTAGCGTATCTCGTGCTCAAAACTGACAAGTTTTACAATGAATATTAATGCAGCAGTTGATCTAAGAGTCTGACCTGGTGGTATTTGAGTGCCATTTACAATTTACTGGGGTATGGAAAGATGAAAACTTTGATCGTTAGAATTCCTTCCTGGTTGAATTAATTTATTTTATCTGTGGCGTCTATAAAATGTTTTCCCTTGTGTTTTATGGCATATTTATAAAAATAGGGTATCTCTTAACTCTGCTTAGAAGGAAATAAAATACAATTTATTTAAAGTTTTACTCATTGTGTCTAGCTATCTTCAGATATTTTTCTCTGTTTTATGGAAAGGTTTATTTTAGTATTTTCGAACAATTTCTTTGTAGCATCCCATGACCCCAGTGTTTGCAAAAGCTTTATTTTACTTTCAAAAAGTTATTTTTTCTTGCAAAATTTTAAACTATGGTCATTAGAAATGGAATGGTTTCATAAAAATCACTATTCATTATTAGGGCCGTAAATGCTTGTTAATGATTATTTCCTTCTAGTATAGCTTTGGCCTTATTATATGTTAGTACATGATGTTTATTTGTTCAAATAAAACATGAAGTTATAAAATATTCCAATATGTGATAGAAAACAAAACATAACACTCTGATTTCAGAATTAAGACATATTTGTTTGGTATTTTCAGCATTTGGTTTGGAAAGGCTAAGAAAAATCTCATCTGGACTCTAAAGTAACTGATAAGTATACATATATATAGTTATGAAATATATTTCTCATCTATGCTGTCATTGTATGACTTAGTATTTTTTACTGGAAAATCTATTTTACTATCTCAAACTGTTTTTGCTATATTGACAATAGTGCCATATTATTTTGATTTTCAAACATTATGTTTTAATATCTGGTAGGACAAAATGTAAAATTATTTTTCTTTTAAATTTCTTTTTGTTTGAAGATTTACTATTTAAAAAAATTAACCTTCTAGATAATTGTAGAATACACTCTCAATTGCAAAGCAAGTTAATAGGTTGTAATATAATTTGAGAAGAAACTTATATCTTTAAAATAGTAAGCTTTCCCATCCGGAAGTATAATATAGGTTTTAATTTATACACTATTCATTTTACAAGTATATCCCACAGTGGAATTTTTGTAGTTTTCGTCATATAGAACCAGGGTATTTCTTTTTGTATTTATTCCTAGATGATATGTATTTTTAGGTGCTATATTAAAATGGTTATTTTTCTCTATATTTTCTAATATGTTATTCAATTTTAATGAGAAGTTATTCTTTTTGTATATTTATTTTGTAACCAGTTGCAATATCAAATTTTCTTCTAGTTTCTAATGGTTTTAAATTAATTTTATTGGGTTTCCCTTAATCTAAAAATAATGAAATTTTTGCATGATATTCTATTCCTTACAATTTCATTTTTTCTTGTCTTATTTAATTGACTACAATTTCTAACCATTTAAAAAATAATAGTGCTGCTAGAGGGCATCCTTGTCTTATTCCAGTTTTTAATGGGATCCTTTTAGTGTTTATTCACTATATACAATCCTGATTATTGTTTTCAAATATATATTCTTTATCAATTTAAAAATGTCATTAAATTCTTGGTTTTTACTATGAAATTTTTTTAAAGGAGGAGAAATATTGAACTCTATCACATTTCTTTGCATTTATCAAAAAGATCATATAGATTTTCTCTTCCAACTTATTAATTTGTTACATTACATTAATAGGTTTGAAAATATTGAACTTTACTTGGTAATTCAAATCTTAAGAACTTGTTAAATAATGGAGCCACTGAAAAGTTTTTTTAGATTTTTTAAAGCTGGAAATCAGACCCTGAAACAGCAAATTCTAAGGTACTCAGCATGTCAATAAATCTCCATAGACAATATTTATACTTTGTTGTGATATATCTGCAATATATGACTATATATGATATATATATATGATATAATTGACATATTGAGATGTATTTATGCGTATTTACTATGGTGCTTTTGTCTCTTTCACATAAATATTACATATATTGTTGGACACAGTACATTCTTGACAGATGTTTTATTTATACATTTATTGATAGATGTCATGTTTGTATAGTAAATTTTAGCTTCCCAGGAATATAAATAATGAACTATCTGTAAGTTAATCTTTTGGTAGTACTTTCACAACTTCCAGTAAAAGATTGTATATTAAAATAAGGAAATAATCAGGAAGAGAAAGCTAATGAATGTTACCTAATCCTTTTTCTTTTTTTCCAGAAGAATAGTATATTTCAGATAAGAAAGAATAAGCATTTAATAAGAGAATTTTCTGGATATGTGTGATTAATACAACAGATGTTTACTATAAATGGGTTGATAAGTAAGTAGTGTGATGAGAAAATGAAATCAAATTTGAAATACGTAGTGCCTATATTTAATCCCTCCCTCCTTGCCTCCTTCCCTTCTTTCTTTTTTTCTTCCTCCTTCCTTCCTTCTATTCTACCCTTCTTTCGTTATTAAACAAATATGTATTAAGAACCAACTCCACACCAACAGTTGGGATTTCAAATCTGTTAAAAGTGTAGATCTTATGTTCAGTGTTCTTACCAGAAAACAACAAAGCAAAACGAAAACAAAAACAAAGGGACACAAGAAAACTCTGGGAGATGTGGGATAGATCTATAATATTACCTAGATTGTGATGATGGTATCACAGGTGTTTGCATATGTCCAAACTCATTAAATTACACACATTAAATATGAGCAGTTTTCTGTATATCAATTACACATCAATAAAGCTGTTAAAATTAAAAGAAACAAAAGCCCTATTAATTATGTAAGTAAAGAGAATCTGTGATCTGCTAGAGATTTTCCTTATTCTGTTTTTTAACTTATTTCATATTGTGGGGATTTTATTTTTTTAATTGAAGTGATAGCCAATGGCATTGCTTTTCTCTGCTAAGAACAGATAACTAAACTTCTGTTTTCCTTGGAACAAGGCTTCTTGGCATTATTGGCATTATTGACATTCTAAGCCAGATAATCCTTTGTTGTGAGAGGCTGTCCTGTGCATTATTGGATGTTTAGCCACATCCCTGGCCTCATATACTAGATTCCAGTAACACCCTCCTATTACACCCAAAGTGTCTTCAGACATTACTAAATTTTCCATAGGAGATGAAATCGCCCCTGTTTGAGAGTCACTGTATGAATGTAATGATGACAGTAATGATGAAATCATTCAAGAGTTGTCTTAATCTAATGGAAGACTTTGGGCAAAGTGAAATAGGTAATTGATTAATCTACTTCCTTTCATTTATTGAGGGAAACACAGACATGCTCATTCTAAAGGTTTACATATTTTTTTTATCACTCCCTTCTTCCCTGCCTCCGTCCTTCCCCCATCTTTCCTTACTTCCCTCTTTTACCCTGTTTCTTTATCTCCTCTTGGTCCCAACACCTTTCTCTGCATGACATAAAATCTTTGATGCCTTTTTAACACCTCTGTTAATAACTGGACATTAAAGGATCTTCTGGGGTTTACTGTATCAGTTGCCAGTTCTTGATCTACAGTTAAGACTGACTGGTTTAAATGCGACGTCTGGGCTCTTGGTTTGGACTAGAACCAGAAGCCATGCTATGCTATGGGCACTCTGGCGGTAGACTAGACTGAATGAATGAAAGAAAGCTTTAGAGTTGCCATTCAGACAAGCAGGGAGGAGAGAAGATGACTTTTTTACTGTTTTATATTAGAAACATAAATAACTTCTTTCAGTTAAAATGTAGTTGAGATGGAGAAAGCCATTCCAGTTAAAGATGATCATCTTATCTCAAGCCATTTATTTCCATCCTTTCTAAAATTTTCATTGGAAATCTGAGGAATAGAAAAAGAAGACAAAATATATATCTATGCAAATACATTTCTATTGCCTTTCAAATAGTCTTAGCAGGTTTTTGTGAAGATCTGGAGAAGTGGGTGTGCTCATGTTCTTTTGAAAAATAAGAAATTGCTATATGATTTTTAGTGGGGAATTTAGCAATAAGTGTCAAAAAGTTTAGAAATATTTCTTTCCTTTAACCCTGATATTGGACTTCTAAATTTTGGCCCAATAAAAAAATATGCACAAAAATATAGTTATAAAAATTTAATTTAAATACAGTTTTTAATATCAAAAATTGGAAACAACCTAAATGTCCTACATTAATGGACTGATTGTGTAAATTATAACATATATTTGGTGGCAAATATGTTATTAAAATTATGTTAGAGAAAAACAATAGCATTGGAAGATATTTGTAATATATTAAGTATAAAAGTATTCTACTAAATAGTTTGGGTAGGGAAGGTTAAAAAATGATTTAAACAAATCTATGTATGGATATATGACAAATGTTAATAATTATTATCTCTAGGTAGTATAACTTGACGTGATTTTTATCTTCTCTTATTTTCTAGTAGGTATTTGATAAATTTTCTACAATGACCATGTATTCCTTCTGGAATACAAATAAAACAAAGGTTTTGAAAATTTAAGAAACTCAAGTGAGGGTCTATAAAGGGAAATGCCAATGACCGGTGTGTTTATCATTTGTGAAATACTTATTTCATTTGGAATCTTGTCTGATTTTTAAAAGAACACAAACTAAAAAAAACCTTAATTTTCATCTCACATTTTCACATGTGTTATAGTAAAAAAAAAAAATGCTCCGTTACTTAGAAGAATGTTAGGAAAAGCGTTAAATAAAACCAGAGAAAAATGACACACCAGCATTGTAGTTGAGAATGTTCTATGGTGGGTAAACACCTTATTGGTTTTCTGACTACTGGAAAGGAAAGAAGTAAAAAATCAATACATGTCAGGTTAGATGTAGTTTTGTTCAGAATTCCTAACCAAAAGCATGTGAGTGTGGATTAATAAGTAGGTTGTAATGGTTTTGCGATTCTTTCAGGGACAATATTCCAAACGTGGAACAGTGCACTTGAGAATGGGCAATCCTAATGATATGCCCATTTGTCCTTATAAACTAGGTTATATGGTCATCAGAGAGAGACAAAAGATAGTAGAGAAAAGTTGTATTCAGAGACAAAGGGAAATAATTTTTAAAAATATTCTTTTATCATTGCAACGGTAAAAGTGAAGCACCTCAGTGTATCTGAGACAACCTCTCATTTGACTTACGAGATCATTGGTTAATCATGAAATAGTGCCACAAAATTGGCAGAGAAAGAAAACCAAAGAGTGGATGAAATGTTGATAAACTAGAAAACTGGCTTCAGGGATAGTTGCATGGTGGTTTACTGTCTTGTTTCCATGAATGTATAATTTTGAATGATTTCTGCTCCTTACCTTTTTATCTCAATATGGAATGGAACACTTCCAGTGCATAAAACTGTCATGTGTCAAATTTACCATCATAATTACTTCTCAAGTTTTCCAGGTCCCTTGACTTCAAAGCACCTGCATATCCAGGGATGTAGGGCTCAGTGGCAACGCTCCAGAGTAGTGCTCCTCAAATCCCATTCGAGTCCTGGGGGATTTACAAAGAAAAACTCCAAACTCTTTTGTCAGTTCAGGCAGGAAATGCTGTACACAGCAGCCTTACCTCGGAGCATCTGAGTGAGCATTAACATCAATGGAAAAAGCTCTGAGAAGCAAAGACCAAACAAAGTTTGCTTAACTTTGTTTAATCTGGGTTTCCACAACTTTCTCACCCAGAAAACATTTCATTAGCAATGCCTGTTAACACCCCATGGACCAAGTCTTCTATGGAAGACAGTTTATTAATAGAAAGCACTGGTCCAGTTTAGTCAAACCATAACAAGGCAGTTGAATGATTCATGTTACTTGTCTGGAAGTGTCACCCTCACCCTCCAAGGTCAGGATCATTCAGCATGATTGTGTCACTTCACATTGTCATCTGAAGTCTGGCCTGGTTTCTGTATTGTTAAAAAGCTTCCAGGAAGTTGGAATGCATTGTTGGCATGGGGAATCATAGTGCTAGAATCAATTTAGAATAATGCCAATGCTATTACCAATATTACTATTACTATACTAGTACTATTACATCTTCAAAACTTTTTTTCCCCCTTATCTCATTATCAGTGCCTGTTGACTAGCTTCCAGAGGCAAATATATCAGAAACATGTGAAGGAAGGTGCTCTGGAGAGTATATGCCACAGGGTCCAGTTAGCTGCTCCCATTCTTAAACGATAGTGGTGGCACCTGACCATCACCAAGTGGACCAAAAGAGCTAGTAAGAGCACCCAGAAATGGAGAGAAGCCCCTAAGAATAAGCACACTGGATTTCTGGTAATAAAACCAAGTGGTTTGGTGACCCAGCATCCCCTGCCTTCCGCTCTCATGTCCATTCTTTGTACAGGACCGGCTTCCACCCACCCCGCCCTCCCCACTGTGGCCCAGGAGCAGACACTCCTGCCAACCTGCAGAGGCCTCAGAACAACAGTGGTGCCCAGAGCCCCCGCTCGTCTAGTGTCTGGACATTTCGGCTGGTCTTAGGCACCCAGGCTGTTAGAAATGACAAATAGAGAGACTCACTCTCCAAAGCCGGGAGGGTTTGTCTGCCCCACATTTAGTCTCTCCGCTTGAGTTTCAGGTAAGATAGAAAATCCAAAATCACTACAAGGGCTGCTATGTTTACTTGTATTTCTGTCCTTTTAGAATTCCTTCCCTTTTCTTACAGACCACATTTTGGAGTAGAGGAAACTTAATTTTTTTTTTTAAAATCCTAATTGTTTTCTCCCCTCTGCTTACGTTCTTCTCTGTTTGAGGCAGTGACTCCTGGTGCCCACAGGAAGCCATCTTAAGTGGGAGGTTCCTGCTTATGTTTATGTTTATTGTTCTCTCAGCCTCTCTGGAAGGTGGGCAGAGCTATTGGCTGACACAGGCACTGTTTATGCTCTGGGGACACACAAGCAATATATTAGACTCATTTACCTTCTTCTTCAGTGGGATCAAGGGTATTATATTCCCACATCTGAAGGGAAGAATTTCAGGAAATCACTTGGAAATAATCTCATACCTACCCCCTCACATACACCTCTTCTTGAAATATCTCTTTTAAAGTACTCTTAAATCCTAAGCAGGAAGTGGAGAGTCCAATGGACTTTGGTATTGATTGCTATCAACTTCGTGTGTCTTGGTGTTCTTTAGAAATTGAAGTCAACAAGTTCAAACTTTGTGAATTCTTTGATAAATTCCGTAATGTTCAATGCACAGTCTATTTTAAGACTTAATCTATCATATGGAATTTACCTGTTTGTGTCTGCATCCTTTACCAGAC
This sequence comes from Hipposideros armiger, assembly GCF_001890085.2. Lineage (NCBI taxonomy): Eukaryota > Metazoa > Chordata > Mammalia > Chiroptera > Hipposideridae > Hipposideros > Hipposideros armiger. The sequence goes on from NW_017732159.1 coordinate 703,689, forward strand.
TGTACCCTCGAGATGCATGGACCCAGCACAGTGGGTACTCATGAAATATTTGTTAAACTGTTGAACCCCACTTGTATGTCACAGTCTTGTCCTGCCATGACCAGGAGTAATTTCTGCCTTCTCTGTGCTTGAATAGTATTTGGTTATAGCTCTGTCACAGGATATGCCATAGAAGTCTATAGTTGTTTTTGCATTTGCCTCCCATGCCAGGTGTGAGTGCCTTGGGAGCAGACATGACATCGTATTCATCTCTGCTTCCTGTGCACTCTGCCTCCCACCGAGGTGTTTCTTGATCCTGTGAATGTAGCAGGGCCATTCGTCTACTCACAGCACACTCACAATGAGCAAAGAAAAGGTGGCTTCTGTAGTTCCTCTGTATGATCTGATCTTAATGAGCACCACCCTGCTGAGTCTGGGTCTGTAAGGGGCATTTTGTGTGTGTGTGTGTGTGTGTGTGTGTGTGTGTGTGTGTGAGTGTGTGTGTGTGTGTGTGAGTGAGAGAGAGAGAGAGACAGAGAGAGAGACGAAGGTGGAAAGAAACTAATTATAATCCAATTCGTAAAATTCTATACCTAATTTAATAATTGAAACAGTCTTTTTAAGTAACTCACTTTTTGAAAAATCTAAATACTTAGACTTTTAGACTTCCTTATTCCTCTTTCAATTGTTCTCCAAGACAGCACAGGTCCATGTGTTCTTGTGTTGCCCTCTGGCATCTCTTGTCTCCATGGTGATGTCTCATGTTCACTTGTCGTTGCAAGTCTTAGTGACATCTCTAGCCAAGTTCTGTGGCTGTGTGCCTCCCCACCAACCTGGCCCTGCTCGATTCCTCTGGCCCTGTGATCCTGCTGAGGTCTCGCTGGAACTCTCACTTGGTCCCAGGCTTGGGACCCCCCTGTGGCCCACAGCCTTTGTGGCACCCTTGGTAATCCCTCCAGTCAGCACTTCAGCTGCTTCCACATCTTTCTGCTGGACACAGGGGACCTCTGACACCTTCATCCTCCCTGCCCAGGGACCAAGCGAAACTTGAGGGATGAATCTAGACTGAGGCCTCCTCTGTCTCACTATCGTATAGTAGCTACTTGAACTCTGATGTCGCCATCGTAGGTTGGTGTTAGGATGTCCCGGGAGTCACGTCGGAGGTCGTCTCTTTGCTGAGTCCAAAAAAGGAACGCCTCAGGTCTCAGCTTTCCCCTGACCTGTCCAACAACCTCCCACCTCAGGACTTCGGATTAGGACACTAACCACTTCACAGACTTCTCTTTACCAAGACTCTTCTTTCCAGCACTTCCTGGAAACTCATCATGGTGGAAATGGCTGTAGGCGGCAGATGGGGCTGGTGGCGGAATGCAGACACAAAATACTCTTTTCTGTTACATGCCCATGAACTCAGGTGGTGGAAATTCCTGCACTAGGGGGATCTGGGGCTTTAGGTGGAAGAAGACTAATGCAATGGGCCCTTTAAGCCATAGGTTTTAGCTTTTCACTTCAGATTCCAGTGGCATCTTTGTCCAGGGAAATGTGGGAGTGCAGGGGCTAAGAGAAAAAGGGAAGGAAGGAATCCACACCTAGTTCACTGTAAGCAATAGTAAATAGCCCAGAGCCAAAAGCACACACAGAAATGGCTCGGGCTGTTCGTGGAGCCATATGTCTGACTATAAATTTTACAGACCAGTCTCAGCTCTAGTAAAGATGCTTATGTTCTTATTTTACGCCAGTGCTGGACCAAGCCCAGCCAATTCTCCTCTGCAGAGAGACCCATAATTAGGTGTCACACCTGCTCTGGTTGGCCTTTGGCTCTGCCAGGTTGTGGACAGAGCAGGTTCCCCCTCTGTGGCCATGCAAGGTCGAGGATGTCACTGAGCTGTTTGTGTTTGTAGCCTGGTAGGGAAAAAGGAAAACTCCCTCTCTAGAAACACTCAATAGAATGAATGTGAATGCACCACCCCTTCCTTGGGATTTTACAGATCTCATGTACACTTGCAAAGAGTCAATATCAAGTGCTGAACATTTTGTGATTCCCTCAGTGTCTTTTGTTCCTTTAATAGAGAATCATTTAATGCAATTGTTTCTTCCTTTTTCCAGCCCCTGAGCTAGAAACTAAATCTCAACGAAGCTCTTCTGAAAAAAATTCTTCTTTTTACATTCAATAATAGAACATATTACGACTCCACATCGGTTCAAATGTCATTAAAACATCTTACAGAGGATGTGCAGAGATTTAGAAGGTTTTAAAAATGCTAAATGAGCAAGTCCTTGCATAGTGGAGGCTCCCACTGTTCCTAGGGGGAGAACTCCAAAGCACTAGACAATAATTTTAAGGCACAAAAATTACCATCGTGAACAGTGAGGAAAAATTGACTTGGGACAGTGGAGTGCTTGCTCCATTTTGATCCATCAGTATTTGGTATGATTACTGCTAATCCCTTTGTAAACCAACTCTCCTTGTAAATTCTGACAGAAAACAGCTAAACAGAAACAAGCTTTCTTCCTAAATAGTTATGGGAGTTGGGTCCTGTAGTAGCATTTACCTTGTTTAGCTACCTGAGCTGGATCAAGCTTGTGTTTCTAACCACACACACACACACACACACACACACACACACACACACACACAGAGAGAGAGAGAGAGAGAGAGAGAGAGAGAGGCACTGTTTTAATCGAAGGTAAGTAAGTCCCAGCCCTCACCTACAAGGAGAGGGAGGCACTGCTGGTGAGTGAGATGCTAACACCTGAATGAATAAAACATTTTCAGCTCTTCTCTTTCTATTGATATATATCAACAAAATGGAAAAGCTTTAGGCTTTTTTGACTATTCAGTTATCAGAATGAGCGAGAGCAGACGGGAAATGAATGATAATGCACTACAGATCCGGATCCTTACCCCCACCCCTCGACACACACACACACACACACACACACACACACACTCCAAAGGTATTACAAAATGGTTGGTGGTGGGAAGGAAATTGAATGGTAATTATGTTGAAAACAAACTTCAAATGTTAATAATATGCAAATTGTTTTCCTGTTTGATTGGAAACAACTACACAATACAACCCAATCACCATGACCAGTTCTTTCACACCCCTACTTACTCACCCCACTCCATCAGCCTCATACCTAGCTCTGAATTCCCTTCTTTACAAATCCTAATTGGCCAGCCTGCCATAGTGAAATTACCCTCAAAATGAAACTTCTGAGGATGAACTGAAAAGGGAGAGTGAAAATGCAAGGAGGGGAAAGTGCCTCACCTTGGAGGCCCCAAGGGGTCGTGGCCAGTAGAGGTGGACTTGGTGACCCTTTCCTAAAGTCACTGGGTTCTTCTGAGCTCATCTTCATAGTGTGATGACCACTTGCTAGCATCTCAGTTTCTTCAGTTGATCCTGAAAACCTCCAGCATGAAATAACCTTGAGTCTTTCTCAGGTTCTCAGCAAGCTCCCAACATCACAGGTTGTAAACCCTCATGCGATACGCTCCAGACATGGTTAACAGTGTACCTGTGATCATTTCTGTCTTCCTCCCTACTGCCAAGCAGAAGACCTGCGAGGTAGCTACTAAAGAGGCCACCTGAAAAGACAGGCCCTTGTAAGACCAGATGGGGTAAGGACAACTTAAGTTCAGCCTATTATCATTAATATTCCATTGAACTGGAGGGCTGTGTCCTTTTTTAAAAAAATTAAACTTTTTATTTTGAGATAATTGTAGATTCACATTAGTATAAGAACTAATACAGAGGTTGCCATGTAACCCTTTCCCCAGGTTTCCCCAACGCAAACGTTTTGCAAAACTACAGCACAAGCAGGATATTGACATCAGCACATCCATCTCTCTTCTTCAGAGTCCCCATTTTTATTTACCCGTGTACGTGTGCACACGCGTGTATGTTTACTTCTGTGCAATGTTTTTATGTGTGTGGATTTGTGCATCTATTACCACAGTCATGGTACAGAATAGTGCTATCATCATGGGCTCCTTTTTTGACCTGTATCCTCGTCCCATTCGCCTCTCCTTCTAATCCCTGGCAACCACTAATCTGTCCTTTGTTTCATAATTCTGTCATTTCAAAAATGTTATTTAAATCAAATCATACACATGTAACCTTTGGGGATTGGCTTTTTTTTCACTCAGGACACTTCCCTTGAGAACTCTTTCATTTTTATCAAATGTTTGGGAGTTTATCTTATAATCAGCATAATTATGTCTCTCGGTTTAACAGGATTATAAAGCTAACACTTTAAGATACCACATTCCATTTGATGCTCTCAACAGGGTAGGAACAAAAGACTTAAAGGAAAAAAACAAGTATAGATGACAGGATTCCATTTTCTAGCTGTGGCAGAGATTGGCTGCCTCTTCACCAAACCCCCTTCCTTGTCCTCCAGAGCATATGACTGGACCACATCTTTCTGCTTCTCTCTAGGGAAGGTAGCCTGTGACTGGATTCTGGACAATTGGACGTGACCAGAGGTGATGTGTTCCAATTCCAACACGGTTCATACAATCCTCCCACACGTGACCTTCCAAATTCTTTTTCCTTCCGTGGCCATCTTGGAAACCTGTGTCAAACTTAGTGGAGCTACATCTTGGGACAAACAACCCTGATTTAACTCTCCAGGATCTCTTGACCTTTAGAGTTCTGAGTCACCAGAGGCGTGGGGGCCGCTGGGAGGTGGCAGAGGGGAGGGAAACAATAGCAGACTGTAACACTCCCTTTCCTATCATTTCCTCCTGTGGTTTGTCCTAGACCAAGGACACTCACTGCACTGTCCTCACACATTCAGAGCAGTGTCCTCAAGTCACCTTAGGAGTTTCTCGGGTTCTTTGAGTTTTGTTGTTTTTTTCTATAATTTTTCTGGAATTAATCTTAAGGATGGGAACTGTGTTAATTCAGCACTTTTTAAGCTATTCTTTGCAGGTTTTTATCTATGAATTAATTTTATTTATTTCTGTTATAAAATTTTTAAAAAGTTGGGTGGGAAAGGTAATCGTGGACTTATCTTGCTAAAACATACTATGTTCCTCATATGGCAGAATTCCTGGGATTTTGCTATGCAAGTGAACTGTAACTTCTCTGGATAATTCTAGCAACACAATGCAATTCTGACTGAATAAGGAACTGAATTCAGAGAAGGAATTCCAGGGAGCCATGGGGCGGAGTTGATTCTTAAAACATAGAGAAACGTGTCTGTGCATGGTTTCAACCTTTCTAAATCTCCCTGCAAACTTTCTTCTTCTGCTCATCTTCCTTTTCTCATTACCACCATTCAAAGATGTTTTTAGTTCTCATTTCTTTGGTCTATTGAAACAGATGTTTTTGAAGTGACATGTTTATCAGCAGAGAAAAGTGATGGTGATTCTTTCCACATGAATAGCTGCAAATGAAAAGTGGCTTCTGGAACTTACCTTTTGGCAGCCTGGCAGGATTTCATCTCCTTACCCCGCCACAGTCTCCAGCATGGCCTGTGGTAGATTCTGAAGGATGCTCTGGGTTTTCTTTTTCATTCTTTTTCCTGAAGAACAATGACCAATAAAGTGGGTTCTTTTATTAGCATCCTTTCCCTATAAGCTCTGCCTGCCTAGAGTCATACTTTCAAGAAACCGTGTTTTCCTTCAGGAATAAAGATTCTCCTAGCATAATTATGAATGTTTCACTTTTTCTCGAGAAATGTGTGAGCTGAGTGATAGTAAAACAAGAGGTAAGCTGTTTTTTTCAGAAATATATATTTTTAAAAGATCAAGAATTACTGGGGGTGAGGAGGAAACCCTTTCTAAAATCATTGCATGATATTGCTACAAGAACTCCAAAGGAACAAACTCAGTATCATAAGTTCAAAATGAATTAAAACTTTAACCCTGAGCCATAGTACCTCCTAGAATACTATAAAAATATAAGGGTTCCTTTGGACCGAACAGCACTTCCTGCATAGTGTTCACAGCCAGTGAGCTTGCATGCATGTGCACACTCACTCTCATATCCAGAAACATGCGTCCTGAAAGGAGATTGACTATACAGAGCAGAAAGTAGGAGAAGAATGAATATGCAGGGCTGTTCCATGACAGAGCTTCATGAATGCAAGAGGAATGCAAAAATTCATCAGGAAACCCACAGTAACCAAGAGCGTATGTAATGGTACCATCCAAAGCATGGGTCCATGCTAGTGGAATGGAACAATACCATGTAGAACAGGATAATTCAAAAGCAGTTTGTATTGGGCTATTTTTTATTTTCTTGTAGCAGGTTTGTTTGTTTGTTTTTTTGTTTTGTTTCGTTTTTGGCCTACTTATATTGTGCTTATATTAATATGAAAGTACGTGTCACATTCTTACATGTACCAGCTGGATGTTGAGAGGAGAGGGCTGGAATAACCAGGTGGTAAAGAGATGCAGGCCTGGAGTCAAATGCTTTATACATCATGATATTTGGGAGTGTAAATACTTCAACTTTGTTCTTTTTTTTTTTTTAATTGGGGAATTGGGGGATGGGAACAGTGCTGGGGAATTGGGGGAAGGGGAACAGACAAGTTGCTGTCGTTTTGTTCTTCTGTCTAGTTGTGGAGGACGTTGCTTCACTGGCCCAAGTTGGCACCATCATTGCGCTCTTCCTGGGTGAGGCAGATCAGTCGCCGGCTTCTGGACAGCCGCTCACTGCAGCTGCTGGCCGCTCATGCTGGCTGCTGGCTACACACGGTAGCCCATGGCAACCCACTGCAGCAGGGGCTGCAGCCTACGCCGTCGCCAGCGACTCATGGCAGCCCAGCTCCAGGTTGAGCTGTTGTTCAGCATCTTAGCTGTAGAGGGCAGTGTCACTGGCCCTCATATGTGGGATCCGAACCGGGGCCCTCTGGCGTCCCAAGCCAGCTCTTAACCAGCACGCCACTCGGCCGGCCCACAACTTTGTTCTTTTTAACCAAAACCATGTGGGTATATTTGGTTGCTTGCATCCCCAAATAAATTTTAGAATCAGTCTGTCAATTTCTACCAAATGACCTGTGGAGAATTGGTCTGTGATTACATTGAATCTGTACATAAATTGCGGTGGAATTCATATTTCTAACATACTGTTTTTAACTTTATGAACACGGATTATCCTTCCATGTACTTAGGTCATTTAGACTTCTCTCAATAATATCTTAACAGTTTTTCTACATAGTGTACTTTTTTGTCTTTGGTTTAAGATTTATTCCTAGATACTTTTTATTTTGATACTTTTGTAGATAGTACCATTTTCTAATTGTTTATTTCTGTTTGTCCAGTGACTTTGCTAAATTCACCCTTTAATTATAATAATTTATTTGCAAATTCTTTTAGATATCCTGTCAATGTATTATTTCATCTATAATGACAGTTCTGTTTTTTCTTTCCAGTCCGTATATCTTTTATTTCTTCTTCTTTTCTTATTAAAGTGGTGAGAACTTCTCATACAACCTTGAAAGAAGTAGTGATATTTGGTATCCTCATTTTATTAGCTAGTTCAACAGAAAAGCTTTCCATATTTCAGTGTTATGTATGATGTTTGCTGTAACATTTTTGTTTTAAAGGCCCAGTGTCAAATTTAGGAAATTTACTCCTTCTTTGCTAAGATACTTATCATGAATAGATGTTTTCTCAAATGCTTTTTAAAAATCTGTTATGATGGGCATATGGTTTTTCACTTTTTTCCCTGTTAAAATAGTGAATAACATTTATTCACTGATTTAAAAATGTTAAACCAACCTTGCATTCTTGCAACTTGACTTGGCACTTGCTTTCCTTTTTATTTATTGCTGGATTTAATTTGTTAAATATTTGTTTAGGATTTTTTGCATCTATGTTCATGAAATAGACTGGCCTATAATTCTTTTCTTATAATGCCCTTCTTTGGTTTAGAAATCAAGAATATGCTGGCCTCATAATATGAGTTAGAAGGTGTTTCCTCTTTTGCTTTTCTCTGGAAAACTTTTATTTCCTCTTTGGATGGTTAGATGAATTCATCGATAATGTGATTTAGCACTGTAGGTTTCTTTGTGGGAAAATATTAAACTATGGATGCAGTTTTTTTTCAAGAGATACAGAAGTATTCATATTTTATCTTTTTTCTTTTATCAGTTTTGATAAATTATTTTTTCATGGAATTTTTCTATTTCATCTAAATTTTTAAATGTAGCTGCAGGAAAGTATTTATGATATTCTTTTATGACTTTTTGGAATGTCTGTTGGACCTGTAGTAATATTCTCTTTTATATTCTTGATATCAGTTATTTGTGCTTTTTCTGTTTTCTTGAAGACTTCTGCTTGAGTTACCAATATTTTAAAGCTTTTTGAAGACCTGGCTTTTGACATTGTTGATTATTTCTATTAGAAGTTTGTTTTCTACTTACGTTTTATTTTTGTGTGTAATTTTTGCTATCTTTTACTTTCTTTGGATTAACTTGTTCTTTTTCTAATTTATTGAGATGGTTAATGAAGTCACTTATTTTCAGATTTTCTCCTTTTCTAATATAGTCATTTAAGGCTCTACATTTCTCTCTAAGCCCTGCTTTATCTGCATGCCACACATTTTCATATATCATATTTTCATTAACATTTAAAATTATTTTCTGATGTAATTTTTGATTCATGGTTATTTAGAAGTATATTCCTAAATTTCCAAACATTTGGAATATTTCTAGTTGTTTTTTGTTGTTGATGTCAACTGAGTTTCATTGTTGTTGAAGAACATTATCTGTATGATTTCAGTTATTTGAGATTTGTTGAGACTTTCACTATCACCCAGCATATGGCCAATTTTGATAACTGCTATGTGTGTACTTGAAGAGAATGTTGTGCTCTGCAACTGTGTGTAATGTTTAGTCTATGTTCAATTAGGTCAGTTTTGTTAATGATATTGTTTAAAATCTTCAATAACCTTACTAATTTTTAACTACTTACTAACTTACATGGGAGGTATGTAAAAATATAGAAATGAATCTAGGCACCAAATACTTTTTCTTAAGTGAAAAATTAATTACAGCCCAATAATTTATTTGATTTTATTTGTACATCTGCCTTAAGCATGTGTACTTGGGAATCATAGAAGCACATTTCTGTTTTACTTATGGCATTAATAACGAGGCCCTTGCCAGTCATGATTTTCGTTGGTGTTTTTGTTTCTGTTTTAGAGGTCACTCAATCAGGAAACCACATGCCCCAAACAAGTCCTTTCCCGGAAAGCATTAACAGCAGTGACCCATACCACCAAGCTCATGCACCATCTTATCAAGATGCTACCACATGAGATATTATTCATACTGCACTGTTCAGGGTACCAGACAAGCCTAATTACAACAAAAACAGAGAAATTTTCTACTCGCTAAGTCCCTGCACTCCTCTACTCTGCTGCTAGCTTGATGTTTCTAAAATACAAATCTTATCATGCCACCCCCTCCCACCATTTACAGAATTTCCAGTGCTCCTTATTACCTGCAGGAGAAAATGAAATTTCTTTAGCTTGGGATGCTAAGCCCACCATGGCCTGGCTCCTACCTTCTTCTGAAGTTTTATCTCTTCACATCTCCCTGAGTTCCAGACACCCATGGAATTCCCTAGATGGATCACAGTCTTTGGGCTGCTCCCTTGGTCCAGAGTCCAACATTTTTCCATCCCATCTTGCTTGCCTGGCAGATGCCTTTTTGGCCTCAAGACAGCCCTGCTGTCACCTTCTCTAGAGAAGTCCTTGTTATTTGGAGAGTCCTCACCTCTGTGCTTTCTTAACACCCTTGTCACACCTCTGCCGTCACACTTGCTTTACTACGTGGTAGGTGCAGATTAGCTGTCAGTCTTTCCTGACTGAGAGAAGGCACTGCGTTTTCCCCCTTTGGATTCTTAGAGTCTATCATTGTGCCTGCACACAGAAAGCACCCAGTAAATGTTGTGTGAGTGTTTCCAGGGCAGCTGTTTTAATTAATTATAGAAACAAACAAATCACCACAAAAACACTCAGATGGCATCACTGGATGACATTAAAGCATAAGCCTGAAAGTCACTTTGGGCATTTCATTTGGGGGAGTTGTTTTAATTTACTTTCTATGGCATTGAGGTAAGTGACAGGGGATGGGAGTGACATACAGGAAACAGGTGTAGGAAAAGTAAACAGAGACGCCTTTGGCTTACAAATCTATGGATGTGATGAACTGAAACGGTGATTTTTTTTATTCAAATGAGTTTTTAGGACTCATGATTCATGGGGACATGTAAAAGAAGTGCTGTAAAAGATCCAGTTCCCTTTACATTCTTTCAAACTAAACAAAGCCTGTCTGATACAAGAGCCATCCTTGGCCCCACTGCCATTTTAGGAGCTGCTCATCCATTGGCAGAGGGAATAACCTTGGGCAGAATGTGCAGATATAAGACTGTGTGTTTCATGGCTTTTTGTACTGGTATATTTTTGCTTGTGCTTTTCTGATGATTTCATTCTAGTAGTGTCTACAGCTCAACAAATATATATGCTCTAAGGGCATAGTACTGTAGGACTTTCAGGATCTCATTTGAGTAGGAATAGTGCCTAGTCCATTGTAAGGCAGTTTCCTAAGTTAGAAAGTTGAATAAAAAATTACTTCCTGGGCCGGCCGAGTGGTGCGATGGTTAAGAGCTGGCTTGGGATGCCAGAGGGCCCCGGTTCGGATCCCACATATGAGGGCCAGTGACACTGCCCTCTACAGCTAAGATGCTGAACAACAGCTCAACCTGGAGCTGGGCTGCTGTGAGTCGCCGGCCACGGCATAGGCTGCAGCTCCTGCTGCAGTGGGTTGCCATGGGCTACTGTGTGTAGCCAGCAGCCAGCGTGACTGGCCAGCAGCCGCAGTGAGCGGCTGTCCAGAAGCCAGCGACTGATGTGCCTCACCCGGGAAGAGCACAATGATGGTGCCAGCTTGGGCCAGTGAAGCAACATCCTCCACAACTGGACTGAGGAACAAGATGACAGCAACTTGTCTGTTCCCCTTCCCCCAATTCCCCAATAAAAATCTTAAAAAAAAAAATTCCTAATAAAGTCATCCATCACCATTGATCCTAGAAATTATCTTTGTGGGGGAAAAAGAGAAGACTTTCTTCTATTCCAGCAGCCTTTCACATTTCAGACTACACTGTTCAGGCCTTTCCTCACTTAGTCTCTCTCTTCTGACACTTTTATGCATTCCAAACGATGGCATGGTCTCAAGGGAACTCAGCATCCAGGACTTGGTCTGGGCTTGAGGGTGCAGGGAACTGAAGCGATGCAGCATTCTATCTCATGCCTCGTAGCAAAGAAGCATATGGAAAGCAGAGAGGTGATGTGGAGAAATGAAGCACTCATGTAAAGATGCAATGGCTCATCCACAAAGAAATTATACACTAGCTTAACACGGAGGCATATTGCCAACGTTTGAAAGCATAAGCTCTTCCTAAAATGGTGTTGCACTTCTATACTGGAACTAATATTTGGCACTCACGGTGACAGAAATGGATGGAGTGCTGGAAACTGTGAACATGCACTCAGAAGAGAAACTTTATTGTTATGGTTGGATATTTCCTTTCTCCTTCCCTCCCCCCCATTAGGTGCCCAGACCAAAAATCTTTTCGAGTAGTATTAAAACAAACTAGACATATGGACTATAGCTTACCATGGGACTTGTCCTTGGGGACATTGCCCTGTTAGGTAAAATGAATTCACATGGAAAGACATCTAGACAAACTCCACTAGGAAAGCAAAGGTAGATGCCTGAGCCTTCTGCCTTACCTGGTCTTCTCCAAGTTGAACAAAAATTCTTTTAATATGGGCATGGAAGATGTTGGCTGTGTTTAGATCATCTGTCTTAAGATAGATTCAGATCTAGGGAAAACCTGTACTGTGCCGGAAAAGAGGGAAGGGTGCCTTCTTATTCCTAGAACCTTTAGGAAATTTCTCATTTTTTGAGACTAGTTGTTGACCAATGGTGAAAGAGCTAATTTGCAACTATTCTGCCCACAAAGCAGTAATTTCACCAAGACATAGGGCAGGGCAGGGACGCTGTTCCAAGGAGGATAAAGGACTGGAGCCAGCGGAATGCATGAACCTGAATGCTATCCTCAAGTTCAACAGTATTTGAAAATTGGGACATCTGGAATTTCATAGGGTTTGTGTAGCAGCTACATGCAGCGGAAATTTAGCAGCTGTGTGACCAGGGACAGCTCTAGCTTGTATCTGATAGCTGCTGGTTCAAACAGGGGCTGGATACGGAGGAAGTCGGTCACCATTTACTTCTGTTCTTTAATTTTCTTACATTAAAGTCTTTCTATTGTCACGTTTTCTTCTATTTCATTTCTTCTTCTCTGTTAATACATTCGCTTTTGATTACATTATGATTTCAGCTGTCACCTTTGTTTCACAGAGCTGTTTTCTCGAATTTTATTGAACACAAAGCTGACACATGCTCCCTAGAATTCACTTCTGTTTCCATTAGTGAATTTTCTTTTCAGAAGTGAGTCTTTTCTCTGCATTTTGAATGCTGTATTTTCTGTTTTCTTTATTGCTGAATCTTTTCACAGCCCTCTTTTTTATTTTTTCTGTTTAATGTTCCTTGAATAAAGAGAGGTGAATGTTGGTTGGGTGTTTTTCATAAACACAGTGGGTGTGTTGTCCTAGGTTCCCTTCTCTGTCTGCCAGGGTGTTGGTAGAATCTTCTGTTCATCTCATAACCTAGAAAAATGGGAGTAGATTTGAATTTCTGGTACCACTTCTTCATCCTAAAGATACTTTATTCTGTGTTGTTTCTTCTCAGGGTTTGTTGAAGCCACTGGGTGAGGGGTTTGCTTGGGTTTCCAGCCTCCTGTCGGGTCAGACCTTCACACTCAACACGTAAACGTGGCTGTGCCCAGTGTCTGGCACTGCTGGTGACTACATCGGGGGAAGCCCCACAGTGCTGATTTTCTGCTAATCGTGGCACAAAGCCTGGGACCTTGCAGCACTGATGATTTTCAGTGCTGCTGATCTGAACTGCTCAGTGGGGTTCAAAGTGATGCTTTCCTTGGGGGCAGCACTCCTGTTCTGGCCTGGGGTCCTGGCCTCCTGGTCGCAGGGCTCTTCAGGACTTGATTCAGCTAATACTGTGCTTTCCCAGGAGTGGGAATTGTTAACAATAACAGATATTAAGTGACAGACCATTAATGCTCTTAATAATTTCATTGTTTTTGACTGATTATAATTAATTTTGGGTTCATAAAAGTGACATAGGAACCATTTATACTAGGAATAGGAACTTGTCTTAGAAAAAGAAATGTCAGTCATTTTCATGTTTGCTTGTCCTTGTATAATTAATATTATATTTCATGTGCCACTTCTTTTTAATCTATTAAAAGCTATGTGTCTACTTTGTAAAGGCTGGCTTAATTAAATCTATGCCATGCATCCACAGTCCATTTAATTGGAGACCCATGAATCTACCCCCTTTGAAAGACCACTGTTGTACAGTATGCCTTAAAGTGTTTGGTTTTTGTTTTCTGAAAAGCGTATTAATGATGAATTTTGAATTTGTTCACACCTGAGAATATATTTGTTGGCTTCTCATATATATTCTACTAAAGATATAGATAGATATAGATATAGATATGGGTATGGAAATCTTGAATGATACCATATTATTTTCAAAAGCTGTATTGTTGTTAAATTGTTTTCTAATATTTGGCATAGTAGAAGTCTACGGCCAGCTTGAATTTTTGCTACTTTGCAAGTAATGTGTTTTATTTTCTCCAAGATTTTCAAGTCCTTTTCTTATTCTTTGAAATGAAAAATTACAACAGCATACGTTGGATGTTTTCATTTATTTTTTTCTGGTTTTATTTGATCCTTTTTCATCTGCTTATAAAGACTTTTCTTCAGTCTAGGAAAACATATTTGATTAAAGCTGCTTCTGTTTGTTTGTTTCTTATGGAAATCCTATTACAAGCAGATAGGACCCTCTGGCTCTTACTTCTATTAGTCTTCCATTTTCCCTCTTCACTTTTTAATGTTTTGTCCTTTCCCTTTAGGTTTTGAGAGTTGAAATGAGTCCTATTAGAGATTCCTATCAATTCCTGGTAGGAACTTTAAGCCTCAAATGAAGGGAGAAATTTTTAAAAAGTTTAAATTTACCCTCAGTTTACTTTGCCAATTGAGAGTCCAAACACTGTAGGGGAGAGTTGGGCCCCTGGAGGTGATACTGAAAATTAGAGGCAGGCTTTGCCAGGAATGTGTTTTGCTAAGGAGCTTCCTTGCATTCCTTTTTTGGAACAGCTCTCAGGGCACGTTGCTAGTCTCCCTATTCTTTGGCAGGCTGGCTGTCTACTGCATGTGACTGGTCAGCCCGTCCATGCCAGCTCTCTGTCCTGCACAGCCTCTGAAACCCAGAGCACTTCCTAATGCTGCTAATGGGAACCGTGGGGCTGACCCTCACCTCCAAGTCTGCAGAGGCCTCTGCTGACGTCCTTTGCATATTTCCCTTTGCATGCTGGAGATTTACAAGTCAGGTTGTGACTCAGTCTCATTTCCTCTGAATTTTACATCATTGAAATTCCTGGGAATTTCTTTGGTATGGCTGCCCTCTTGCCTACTTTTTAAGGTTGATTCAGACTTGTCCTCCTTTATTGCTGATCATTTCCACGAAGATCTGGAGGGGAGTAGTTTCCATCTTGCCAAGAGGTCCACCTGTTCTCACTTATGAATGCAAATCGGAGGGTATTTTGAAGGCAGGAAGGTGGGATCAGCCTTGGGACATGAGACTTGATAAGATTCTTAAGTATTCTACTAGAATGTTGCTTATCCTACCTGTGATGATCAAGGTCACTGAATGACAATGAAAACAATTGCCTTTATAAAAAACAACTGGAAAATGAGGAGATGTTGGTCAAAGAGTACAAAGTTCCAGTTGTACAAGGAGTAAGTTCTGGGGATCTAAAGTACAGCATGGTGACGAGCGTTAACTAGTATTAGTTTTGAATACTGTACACATGAGAGTTGCTAAGAGAGTAAATATTTTTTTAAAATTTAATTGTACTCATTAATTAATTAATTAATTATTTTGCGAAATAAACATTTTAAAAAATTAGTTTCAGCTGTACAACACAGTGCACTAGTTATACTTTTTACCCCTCAAAGTGACAACCCCCCTCCCCCAATCCACCGCTCCACTCCCTCCCATATCATACATATCTATTACAATTCCCTTGGCTCCACTCCCACACTATACGCCACATCCTGTGACTATATATATTTATATATATTCAAATATAGTTGACGTACAATAGTATACAACATCTTCAGGTGTACAGTGCAGTGATCAAGCCTCTACACCATCCATGAAGCCGTCTCCCTAACAAGACATGTGACCATCTGACACCCTACAAAATATTTACATTATTAATTATATTCCCTGAACTGTCTTTCATATCCCTGTGGCAACATTGTAGTTATCTATTTATGCTGTCTAATCACTTCCCCTTTTCTCTCTTCCCCACCCCCCTCCCAACTAGCAACCATCAGTTTTTCCTCTGTATCTCAGACTATTTCTGTTTACTTTGCTCGTTCATTCAGTTTTTTAGATTCCACATATAAGTGAGATCA
>NW_017732159.1:722542-723514 GCF_001890085.2 Hipposideros armiger
ACACTCAGAGAAGTTAAAAAACTTGCCTGTTATTGCATAGGCAATACATTGTCCTCAGAGTTTCTGCTCTTTTCTTTGCTGGCAGTCAGTCTGAAGAGTTGTCCTATCTTCAAATCTCTGTGGTATTTACAGTATTCCCAGCTCCTGGACTTCTATTATCTATTGGCTTTTTGTTGCTCATCTATGTGAACTCCTCTGGGGAGATAATGTGGATATAAGTAAGAGGAGAACATGTTTTATCATTTCTCTTATACTGTTTGGAACTCTTGACTAGCAGTAGGGAAGGTCTTGTCTTCAGTACCTTGATTTATCATCCATTCTCATGTTGGTATTTTTTCTTTTAACTGGGGTATTTATCTGTTCCTAAAGGAATTCTCCCTGTCCAGTGAAATAGTCTGCCTTCATGTATTCCTTAAGTAGCACTCTAAGATTATTTTGGTAATGTAGATCTGCTTACCTGTCCTGGGACACCTGTGGGCCAGCCAGGAGGCTGCTCTTCTCCATGGTCACTGTGAACAAAGTACCATCAAGATAGCAGAATCTAACCTGGTACCTGATGATGTTGTTACTGGTCATGCTTTACTACATCCAATTAGAACAAAAAACAATAAAATTAGAGATGGAGCAAATCGTTGATAATTTAGGGGACTCTTAGAAAGATCAAAGGTAGCTAGAAAGTGTTGGGGGTGGTCGGTGCCTGGTGGATGAGAACATTTTGCTCTTGCTTCACAATGGCAGAAATGTGTGTATTTATTTTATAATTTTCTCCCTGAGAAATCCCAGTCAGTTCCATCATTAGATTTGTATTTTCCTTTCAGATACACTGGGATAAATAAAAATACTCCATGGCTGTAAAAGTGTGTCACTGTAATTGTGGGATTATTCTTTATTTCCTCTGATCTAATTGAATTATGTCTTTTTTCCTTCCAGGTTACGGTCTTTGGTCAAACAGTTAGAGAGAGGGGAGGCTTC
>NW_017732159.1:724019-725418 GCF_001890085.2 Hipposideros armiger
ATCGATGAAACTAGGTAAGCTAAAAATGACAAGAAGTTAGTGCAGTGATGGTGAATTTCCTGTTATATGGCTTTCCTGAAATGTTTCCCATAGCATGTATTGGGCAGCATTCAAATGACTGGTCTTGGAGCTTTAGTTTCCACAACAAATGGGATAGATGGACTTCACATATCCTGTGTACCTCCTCATGTAATAGAAGCTAATAGAACTTCTCTCACATGGCCGTTATGACAATGAAGTGAGATCATGTAAGAGGAGAAAGGGTAAATCTGGTAAGATTTCTTATCAAATGTAGGGTTCCACTATAATGACTGCATATTGTTCGCTGTCGCTTGAAGTCACAGTATTTGTAAGTGAAGGCTCCGGAAAAGATGGAGAAGCATTTGTTCTCTTAAGCACCCAGTGTTCCCCCTTCATTCTTAAGTATAATACATTATTGATTTTCTTAGCCGACTCTTTCCACTTGAATTATCCAAAAGTATTAAAGTACTTCTGGTTACTAAATGCATTTGAAAGTAAGAAAATTACTTTTCTTTTGAAAAATGTGGAGATGGTGAATATGAAAAAGATGGGTTTTCTTCTTCTTTTATTTAAATGCAGGCAGGCTCCTCTGTTGGTATTTGTGATGTCTTACATTTCAATGCTAAATTCCAGCCTGAAAGGATTTCCCAGTAATGTAAGAATTGTGTGACTTAGTTTTTGGTGTCATACTTAGTGCCAATTGAAGGAAATTTGATATCCTTTGAAATTTGATGATAGTTTTTTTTCAAATGTTACATTTTCTCCCCTTTTCTCCAACTGATGTGTCTAAAGGAAAACAAATTTTTTTTCATTGACACCTGTTTTTACTACTTGTTTTTAGTAGAGCTTAATATAAATATAAAATATAATTTTAAGTTTTATTGTAGCATAGTACTATTTATGTTCTGTTCTAATGGTCTAACCTAGGAACAAGTTTGAAAAATTAGCTCAGCACACCTGACAGACTTAAATCTCTGTGTTTAAATAAAGAAACTATTATTGTGGAAATTTTCCTTTAATTTAGACATGTAAGTTTCTGTAATGTCTTCTCAAACTGACAGGTATCAGTTGACATCATTTGATTTGATGTGGCTTGGATAATACTTTGCAAAGTCTATTTATTTTTCTTTAAAAAAATTTTTTTATTGAGATATAATTGACAGATAATAATATAACACTGTGTAAGTTTAAGGTATATAATATGTTGATTTCACACATTTATATATTGCAATATGATCACTCCATATAGCAACTTGGAAGTTTATAATACAGTACCGTTATCTATCGCTAAGTCTTTAAATGTCCGCTTTTTTTTAAATTGGGGAATTGGGGGAGGGGAACAGTGTTGGGGAGTCAGGGAAGGGGAACAGACAAGTTG
>NW_017732159.1:725831-757710 GCF_001890085.2 Hipposideros armiger
TTAAAAGACAAAATAATGCCACATGGTTCATCTAAGAAATAAACCTCCCTGTGAATGCATTTTTAAATGGAAGACCCATTCAAATTCCACAAACCTAGGAATAAAGATATTGGGTGCTCCTGAGGGCGATGGGGCTGAGACCCACAGAGCCTGAGACAGTATATTTGGCTTTCTCTGACTTCTTTGTTCCTTTGTCCCGTCTGGTAGAGAGAGCCATGTTAAAACATAAATTGTGGGAAACACATTCTTGAAAGACAAATGGTGAGCGTTCCCAAGCCTTACCCAAAAGGTGCTGTATTTTTCGTGGCCATTTGAATTTGGTGTCTTTGCATCTGTGTATGCAGGTGGGTGCAGAGAAGGAGCACCTGTTCTGAACAGAGAGCTCTAACTTCCGGTCTCATCTCAGCGCCCCGGTTGTGTTTCTTGTGTTCAGGCGACTCCTGGATACGGAGGATGAGCTCAGTGACATTCAGTCAGACGCGGTGCCTTCCGAGGTCCGAGACTGGCTGGCCTCCACCTTCACGCGGCAGATGGGGATGATGCTCCGGAGGAGCGAGGAGAAGCCGCGGTTCAAGAGCATCGTGCACGCAGTGCAGGCTGGGATATTTGTGGAGAGGTAACGACAGCTGTCAGTCAATCAATGACCAAAGCCGCAAAAGAAACCCCGGTTTCCAGGAACTGGAAGATCCACGTGGATGTCGTTTGGGCATCTTTACAAATACTGAAAATTCTGGGTGGAAAGAGAGTCTTGAATGAGAGATGGCTGAAACATGTCTATTTTAATCGCTGTAGCATCGTTAGGGCAAGGTTTTGCCTTTGGTCAGAATTCTTTGTTGTTAACTCGAGAAGATTTAGTTTGAGTTCAGCCTCTCACTTTTAAAGCATGACATCACTAATCTGTTATCCTTTGACATATGTGGATGGGGGACAGCGTGTTGACCCTGGGCGGGTAGTTCATTTAAGGGGTTTGAGTTCTCTATGAAACTTTCCAATTTTGTTAGCCATTTTGTTCTTTGAAATTGAATTGGCCCCCTTCCCTGGAAATAGATTCCAGAAATCAATTTATTCTTCCTGTAATCCTTATTATACAAATGGATTTATTCTTCCTATAATCCTTATGGTACAATTACAGGTTTTATTATAGAAATGCCACAGTTCACCTGGGACATTTTTCTTGTTTTTTTGGCAGTTCTAAAGAACAGGCTCCTCTAAATGGATAGCCCATAGGAGTTCTGTATCCAGGTTAAAATACTGCATTGCAAACTGTCTGTACTATCATTTACTTCTGGCAGAAGAGGTGACCCATTTTAATAGCTTAATTTCCAATTTGAGCCACATAGATTAATATTTTTTTGTGTGTCCATCAGTTCATGTGTTTGAGATTGCTTTGACTTCTTTTGAATTTAACACTTAGGCCACTGGAGTGCTATGAGAAAGGTTATAAAAGAAATTTTAGGTATTTTGGGTCACCAGTTGACATGACGTCTCATTATTTGTCAATACTTGTTATACGTCTGCGGCCTGCTAATTATTCTTTGGAAGATAAGCTTCTGCATGTTCTCCCTCTCTCACTTTGCCAGAATGTATCGACGGACATCCAACATGGTTGGACTGAGCTACCCACCAGCTGTTATTGAAGCTCTGAAGGTAATGCCAATGAAAAAGTCTTACAACGTACATGGCACCCCATAAAAAGTACAGTTAAATTTGTCATTAGAAAATACGAGGCTTTCATTTGTGCATTTCCCAATCATACCTGACTTTTTACTTTTATTATCTTTCACTTATGTGTTCTGACAGTATTGGTATCTTTTTAGCCTTCATCTTGCTAATTTTTTATTAAATTAAGCGGTGTGGGTTTCATTTCTTTCTACTGCCTTGGAGTCATTTAGTGATCTGTACAGTGCTCTGTCATTATGGGACTCAGTGTGACTTTGGCCAGAGGAGATCAAACTTGTTGTGGTTATAAAGGAGAGTCTTCGGTGATCACCATTGTACCGTTATCTGATTACCTACTCTAAGTTCATTCTATAGATGAAGAAACTGAGACTCAGTGAGATTTTGAAAAAGACACAGTTAATCAGAGACAGAACTAAGGCTCGATACCAGTTTCAGGCACATAGTAAACTCTCAGTAACATTTTACTGCATGAATGGATGCTCCCAGAGCCTTTGTTCTCTCCACATATCCTACTGTTGTCTCAAGTCTCTCACCGCACCCAAAAGTTCCCTTTGATGTGCAGATGTTTGAATTTAAATGGGCTCAATCCTGCAGAATTACTTCTAATCAGGCAAGCTCTTGGATTGCATGGAATATTTCTAAGAGTCCGAATGTGGATATATTCTTCGAGGTGAGTGTTGATTCAGACCCACTGGTCTGAGGCTAGCCCAGCTGTGTCGAAGATGATTTGTTGTCTGGATTTGAGGGTGGGTCTGTGCTAAGGCCCTGGATCACTGGACTGGTTGACATTACATAATGCCTACACAGGGAGTCGTGTCCACTTGCTTAGGGGCTGCGGAGAAGTTCAGAGCAGGTAAGCAACATAGGTTGTCAAGTGAATTAAAAATTTGAAATTCAGTAGGGGGAGGGGAAAGGCTTAATGGAAAGAGGTGAGGTTAGGCATCAGGGGAACATGTGCTGGTGTTCTTATGCCTATTCTTGTGTTTCTCTGAAACCTGAAAAAAGTATTACCCAATGGCATTTTCATAAGATGACTTAAATTACCTATTCATGGAATCAGGGTGACAGTGCTTCTTGATCAATTTAATGTCAAGAGAGAGTCCCTTAGGGCCATGTTGATTATATATTTCATAGTTTTTTTCTCTTGTCTCAAAGACATTCACTAGCTGAATTTGTGAGACTAAATATTCAGATTTTCAGCTTTCTTAAGAGCAGGAAAGATTCTCAAGAAGGATACAACAAGAAGACAGGTTTTCTCTCACTCCTCTTCAACCCCCACTCCAATGCCCAATACATCAGCGTGATTCACAGCAACATTTTCCATTTAATCAGTAAAATCATTTCACACTAGATTTGATGGTTCCAATACCACTGTAAAGTTGCATTGATTTTCCTAATTGAACCTGAAACATTCAATGAAAGTCTTTGGAACATTAAAGGCATCTTTTATCTTTAATTTCTTCCTTTATTGTAAACATAAATGTGGGTGGCTCTGCTGGCACTAAGAAATTTATGAAAATATGTCTTTAAGATTAGTACATCTTTTCTATTTGGAAAAACTGAAGAAAATGTGGAACAACCTGTGATGTTCATGAATTGTTATTTTATGCCCATAGAAAAGTAATCCTCAAATGTCTTTCTGAGGGGGAAAAGTATTTAGATGATTCAGACAAAACAAAAGCACTCACTCTCTGAATTGCTATCCTTCTCCTCAAGGCTTGCTGATACGTACACAAGGCTAAGACTGCTGTTTCTGTTAGTCCTGACCCCTGTTCATTGGGGAAGCCCAAGACCTTTTTACAATCTAATATCTTTTCACCTCCCTAGACTCTGGTTTTATTTGCAGTAGATTGAAGGTGAGTTGGAGAGATCACATAGATAGATACTTTTTCTTTCTTTTTTTAATGTAGTACCTGTTAGAAAAAGGTTATTCCCACTCCACTGGCAGCAGTTTATATGGAATCACTCTTGTTGTCTTCTATTACAGAAAATGTCCCCAAAGACTGAGAGAATACAATTCACTAAAATAACCATCATCACTCTACTGTCAGGTTACCCTTTGTGATTAATGTAAGAACATGGCATAAAATAACATTGAAGTAAGAGAACAATTAACCACCGCCAATCTCTAAATTTGAAATATGGTGCATTTTTCCATTCAGTATATACTGGCTTCTAACTTGAGATCTTTTTTCTCTAGTCTTCTGAGGTGGGGTTATTGGAAATGTAGGGGTGTGGTGTTCTTTCTTTTTTTTTTTTTAGCTGAGCCATCCTGTTGGCAGCTCAGGTCAGGCCGGGAATCAAACCGCTGTTGCTCAGAGCTCGCACTCTTGAGTGAGCTCTTAACCAACTGAGCCACTCGGCCAGCCCCGGTGTTCTTTAGAAGGGCATCTGCTGTGTGACTTAGGAAGAGATGCCCTGGAGAGACCCCAGGATTTAGCTGGAGGAAATGAGGAGATTCGGGCTTCTTTTACATTAGACTAAAAGGAAGTTCACACAGCTTTTCCACGGTAATTGCCCGTGGGCCAAGCATGGTAAGAGAGGGAGAATGGTTTACGGATCCTCTTCTGCCATTTGCAACAACATGGATGGGTCTTGAGATTATAATACTGAGCAAAATAAGCCAGACAGAAAAAGCTGAGAACCATATGATTTCACTGATATGTGGTATATAAAACTGAAAACAACAAAAGAACAAGAAAAACAAACAAACAAAAACTCAATGACACAGACTATAGTTTAGTGGTTACCAGAGGGTAAGGGGTGAGGAGGTGGCAGATGAGGGTAAAGGGGATCAAATATATGGTGATGGAAAGAGAACTGACTCTGGGTGGTGAGCACACAATGTGACATATAGATGATATATTACAGAATTGTACATCTGAAACCTGTGTAACTTTGCTAACAATTGTCGCCCCAATAAACTTTAATTAAAAAAAAAAAGAAAGTTAAAGTTGGTGCTTGTTAAAAGGGGGATTCTAGGCTCCACACCAGGATTCTGCAGAGTCCCCTCCTTGAAAATCAGCATTTTTTTCTGAGCATCCCAAGTGGTTCTGAAGAACATTAGGATTCGAGAACCATCCACTAAGTCCTTCTGAAAATGAGTGGCCAGAGAGGACATCCGTCTTGCTCTCTATTTGCTCATCCTCTCATTACTCTAAATTCTAATATTTAGAATAAATATTGGCTTCTTACTGTGGTAATCACTTTATTTCCAGTGGTAGTGTTTCTCTTTTTTATTCATTCTGGAGACCAGGACTAAACATTGTCAGACATGGCAAAGTGTTTTCCCATCTACTTAGTTGTCAGCGGACTTTACTTTAAGGTCAGACAATGGATGTCACGACAATGCCAATTACAGCAATCACAGCGAAAGTTTAGGACTTTCTTAAGTGGCCCCACTGTCTATGGCCTGGGCCCTGTTGGGGTATTCAGGGCCTGAGGCCTGGGTCACAGCATATATTCACTGGGTTTTACAATGCCATCTGTCATCATCTGTTGGTGATGATATCACAAGGGGGGGTGTCAGAGGGTTTATTGACGGGTGCTGCTACCGAATGGCATTAGACATTTCATGTCATCTCTCTGAGGTTGCCGTCTGCAAAACTGGTGAAAGAAACACCTCTTTATAGAGTTGTGAGGGTTTGTAAATGAATATATACACTTCCTACTGTGTATATATACATTTCCTGCCTGGCACAGAAAATGTGCTCGATTTTTGTAGCTATTCTTTAGTTATTATAATGGAGGAGAAGTTATTGAAGACTGAGATGAGGTTATCACTAAGTGTGAACTGAAGCAGTTTGAAACCCTTTTGGAAAAGGTTGGTTTTCCCTATATATGATTCAGTTTTTTTCTGTGCCTTGGCATCCATGAAAGAGACCCCCAATGGCCTTGGGATGATCTTGACAGTTGGGATGTTTGGAGAGGGAGACAATTGGGATGTGTGGCTGATGTTTGGATGCAGTGAGGGCTGACGTGAGAGCCCCTCAGGCCAGGGGTTCCTGATAGGAAGGTCTCTTTCAGGACACCACCTGACAACTGGCCTGGACTCAGTGTGGCCTCACACGGGTCCTTATTGTCATGCTCATGATGGCATGCTTTCTTCACTGAACGTGAGACTGTCATCACAATGTGAAACCAAATGACTGTTGCTTTAACTCTTGGTTAAACATGCTTTTGTTTACTACATGCACAGATAGCTGCTTATAAGTCAAAAGCACATCAGACAATGTTTACATATACTTTGGAGTAGCTATTTATAGACAAATAAGGCTTTGTCTATCAAAAGGTATATGAGGAGTGTGTTCAGCTTAGCTCTTAGTCATATTGTTTTTTTCAGTAAACTGACTTACAGATTTGAGAAGTATGTCCCCAGAAGTGATAACGTTTTTCTGAACTGGGAGATGAAGGTTTTTTCTTGGGGCTCAGCTCAGCAGTTTGGATTGATGCGACACATTGTTTTGTTTTCTATGTCATGTGTGTTTATGAACACTTTTAAAAAGCGGGTTCACATTCTCAGTGGAGTAGAGATGCACCGTAGGTTGTCAGGTGAATTAAAAATTTGAAATCCAGCAGGGGTGGTGGAAGGGCTGGATGGAAAGAGCTGAGCTTAGGCATCGGGGGAACATGTGTTGGTGTACAGGCCCCATTTGTGTCCCTGGCACTTACTCGTGATGGGTCTTAGGGAAATTAGGAAACTAACTCCTCAGTTCTCTTGTCTATAAAATGTGACTAATCATACCTGCCTCTTAGAGTTGTTTTCAGGCTAAATTACGTAGTTATCACTGATCACAATGCCTACCTAGCATATGGTAGGCACTCAGTTATTAATAATAAGACTGTTTAATATTTTATAAGTAACTTCTATGTAGGTCTGCCAGGTTGGAAAAAGTCTGAGCGTGAAAGGGGCTGTGAAATTTAGGGTGGAGCTGCAGGCCCACTCCACAGCGGAGTGATCTGTGTAAGCGGCTGTGGACTAATGTGTCCTTCCCCCCCCGTCCCGGTCCTGCAGGATGTGGACAAGTGGTCCTTTGATGTCTTTTCTCTCAATGAAGCCAGCGGGGATCATGCACTGAAATTCATTTTCTATGAGTTACTCACGCGGTATGACCTGATCAGCCGTTTCAAGGTCAGTGCCTAATTTTAAAAAATGCACATGTTTGTTCATCCTTGCATGACTTTGGGGCTAAGACCAAGAGAATGCATTTCATATAGACCAAAAGCTGCCCTGGGTGACTTGGATTGCGTCAGCCTGACAGTCACTGCCACCTTGACTCCTCCGTGATAGGAACTTTTCGTTAACATTCCCTGCCTGGTGGGGCTCCTTGGCCGGGGAGAGAATGGAGCGACACATTTTGATCTCAGGCTTCCTAGAGGTACCACTCGAAGCCCAGACTAGAAGAGTTCCCTGCGGCTCTGCCCGCAGATCTCATTTCAGCCTGATATCATGTACGATCTCTCACTACCAACAAGGAGACAGTAATGGAGATGAAGTGATCGCCTGCTGTCTCTGCAAACTTTTTTTCCCCACCACTTGGCTCAAATGCAGACAGATAGTCTCACTTATCATCTGTGACAGATCATTGGTATTGCCCAGCCATTCAGGCTTCACATTAATTCTTCAACTTTAAGTAAAGAGCACGAATCGTTTCCAGTGTTCAAGCCCCTCACCTTCTAATTCTGCAGACTCTGGAGGTCAGGCTGGGTTTTGCAGGGAACCTGGGGAGCCATCTGCTGACATCTGTTATATTATGATCCCCCGACTTCTCTCATCCTAAGGATGAACCTCTGGAAAACGCAGGCCTTTTTCTCTGCAACATGTTGATATCTCTGGACAGCACAGTTCCTAATTGCGTTTTGAAGGATTGCCTATTTCTTACACAGCCTTAGACATTTTATGGCAATGGCCTGTCATTTCTTCGGCATCTGAAATCTGCTTGAAAACCTGGTGGATGCCTAAGGCCTTTTCCTCAGAACAAAGCTCCGTGTACATACACACAACTTGACCTAGCAGTTCAATGTTTCATAGATCTCTCATGAACAACCCAAAGAAACTAGGTTTCTTGGATCTTCATTTTTAAAAACGATAATTAAACATGTAAAAGGCAATATTTGCATTCTTAAAAGTCAACAAATGATAAACATGGAAGAATGTGTCCAAGGAAGAGCATGTTAGGGACTGTCGCACAGCATTACAGTAATATTTTCCTTGTTTTTTTCTTACTAACGTGATTGTTAGTTTCCTGAAAAACACACTCTTTCCTTTTCCCCTGTCTTGTATTTGATAATTTATCCTAAACCAAGGAATTGACCCAGAAAGCTAAAAACAATCACTATTTTAAGGGTTCCCTTAGTTTGGACAGACATTTCGCAATTGTTCTTCACTTTCTGCCACATAGAAAAAGAAGGTATGTATAGTATACATATTTGAGATAGCAAAGCAATTAGGCTAATTGGAAATATTATTCCAAATTGCTAGGTACATATAATAAATTGTCAAGTAATAGACATAAGCCTATAGCCTGTTTCTATCCCCATGATAACCGACTATCACATTTGTTTTTTTCATGTGTCTAATGCATACAATCATTTTGTCTAAAGGGCACAGTTTTCAGGAGGTGACAGCTTGTATTTATTTTGCAATTATTAAGTGACTTAAGATCTTGGTGTATGTTATGTTTTCT
Organism: Hipposideros armiger; assembly: GCF_001890085.2. Classification (NCBI taxonomy): domain Eukaryota; kingdom Metazoa; phylum Chordata; class Mammalia; order Chiroptera; family Hipposideridae; genus Hipposideros; species Hipposideros armiger. The sequence goes on from NW_017732159.1 coordinate 734,198, forward strand.
CATACATACATGAAATATGCTGCACAATGTGTGTTCATTTATTTCTTGAGAAATAAAAGACTCGAACCTTTACTGGAGAAATGAATGAATATATACCCTTCTGCCCTAAATGTCTTTGAGATGATCTTGTAGTATAATTTTTCCCTTCCCTTAAAGCTACTAAATAACTAGCTAATGAACCGCACTCATCTTTTTCAGATTCCCATTTCTGCACTCGTCTCATTTGTGGAGGCCCTGGAAGTAGGATACAGCAAGCATAAAAATCCTTACCACAATTTAATGCATGCCGCCGATGTTACACAGACTGTGCACTACCTCCTCTATAAGACGGGAGTAGCGGTAAGTACAGATAGGAACCCTCGGCTCACACAAACAGCTAGGTCTCGGAGGTAGGTCTCTATGACTTTTTACTTTGAAATTTTCTGCAGTACTGGCATCAAGGTAGACATTCTTTGGGTGTCCTTTAGTTCCTAAACTCAGTACCCATTTGTTATCTTTTCTGTGTGGGCATGTTAAAAGACTTAATCTAATATCTCACTGTATTAAAAATGGAATACAGGGGGAGGAGTGTGGGCTTTGGAGCTATTTATAGTTGGATATAAATCCTTGTTTAATTACTTATTAGATTTTGTGACCTATGATAAATTGTTTGAATCTCTGAGTCAGGATTTCCTCATTTCTAACTTGATTAAAATATTGTATCTTGGAGAAGTTCTGTGACAGGCATAAAGTATCCAAAATACAAAGCGCTATGTCTGCCTCATAAAGGCCAATCAATAGTTAGGAATTGTTGTTATGAAAACTTTTCAGGATTTCCCCCATACCTCTCATCAGTTTTCAGTTCTTTTTTATTGTAAAGCTGATTTTTAAAAACAATGTTATTTAAAAAAGCTATTTTACAAAAATTATAGAAACACCACAAAGGGAACCTGTTTAATGTGCTAACAGGTTTCTGCCAGAAACTTAGAGCAAAGGTCAGAGTTAATGGTGGTTCTATGAAAACATGGAGAAAGCAGGGACGCCCACACTAATACTGCTCTTGAGGATTTTTCTGGAGGTCTCAGCCAATGCAGTATGGTGTGTGAAAAAGTTAAAGAAGCATCCTGTGAAAATAATGTGATTGTCTGCTTTAAAAAAATCAAGAATACCAACTATAAGTTATTAGATCAAATGAAAGACCTCAATAAGATTTGGATAACACAGCTGTCTTATACACTAGAAATTAGTAGTGTAATAGAAAAACACATATTCTCAATTGTTTAAAAAAAATCTATAAATTGCCTAGGAAGAACTTCAAAACTGATAAAAAGGAAACTGTAAAACTAAATTAAAGGGCACAAAAATAATGTTTAAATAAGTGAAGAAATACACCATGTTTTTTAATGCAAACCCTCAATATTATATAAATGGCAGTTTTCCTCAAACTAATCTATAAATTCAAAGCAATACCAATCAAAATTCCAATAGGATTTAACATGGACTGAGTCTGCAATTTGTGATAAGCTGAATCTGAAATGTATGTAAAATAGACATTTTACAACCTTAACAAACAATTTTGAAAAAGAATATGTGTGGTGGGGTAGCTTTTACTCTACTAGATATTAAAATATCTACTAAATCTATAGTAATAAAAACCAGTGTGGTATTTGTGCCAAAATAGACAAATATATCAATGAATTGGTTAACGTTTCCAAATGGGAGTCACTGGTACCCTTGACATGAAGAGCCTCAGTGGTTTGTTAAGGGCAGAACTCTGCCTAGACTATAACAAATAAAGAATTGCAGGTGCGAAGGTGGGGACATGTCTATGGACAGCTACAGGACAGGGAAAATTACTCAGTTCAGAAATGTTTGGGGGATAGTTGTTTGTTTGGAAAAAAACAGAATGTTTTTGTCCTACTTCAAATCATTTATCAAGTATCAGACAAAATAATTAAAGATGTGAGTATAAAAATAAAAATTTGATCATATTAGAAAAATATGAGAATATGTTCATAGCCTTGAAAATGGAAATTCTTAAGCCTCAGAACACAAAAGTTATATAACAAAATATTGATGAATTCAAGTATATTAAAGTTATAACCTTCTGTAGGATAAAAAAATCATCATAATGAAGTTAAGTACTTGAAGAAATGTTATGTATATATAAATTTATATATATATTATGATATATATTATATATATAATATATATATATATATATTCCAGATTATATAAATAAATCAACCAATGAGAAAATGGCACAAATTCAATAGGAAAATAGGAAACTCATTTATAGAGTTAAGATTGCCTTATCATAAAGTATCTGCCATGGGCAGAATTTTGTACCCTCCCAAATTTGTATGTTGAGGTCCTAATTCCCAGTGCCTCAGAATATGACAGTATTTGGAGACAGGGACATTAAAGATGTGATGAAGGTCAAATGAGGTCATATGGGTAGACCTTCATCCAATCTGAATGGTGTCCTTATGAGAGGAGATTAGGACACAGATATGCACGTGCACAGAGGAAACCCATGTGAGGACACAGTGAGATGGTGGCTGTCTGCAAGCTGAGAAGAGAACTCTCCCCACAAACCAACCCTGCCAATACCTTGATCATGTACTTCTACAAAAGTGTGAGGAAAGAAATTTCTGTTGTTTAAGCTACCTAGTCTGTGGCATGTTGTTATGGCGGCTTAGCACACAAATGCAGTAGCAGAGCCAGGATTTGGCTGCAGGTCTGACTTCTGAGGCCATGCATTTAAGTATTTAGCCATGCTTCTACAATGCCTATGGGGGAAAAAAAAAATGGAGCCCCTGATCTTCTTACACCTCAGTATCCTCATGTGATCCTTCAAAGTATTGTGGTAAGGATCAAACTAGATGTGAAAATGTACTTAGGACTCAGCTATTCAACATATATTTAGTTAGGGCCTACTGTGCATAGTGGAGATATAAAGGTGAACCATGCACAGATTTTTCTCAAGAAACACTCCCGAGCATTAATGCTAATGCAGGTCATCGTTAACATCAATGTCACAGGAGCCAGTCATCATGGTGTGCTGTACACTGTTCTTAAGCGAGCTCATTTGCCATTGGATTTTCATTATCAACTCAGACCACATTCAGAATAATTCTTAAATATAGAAACCGCTGCCTGCCCACTCTTTCTTGGAAATGCGGCTGAAAACAAACTTCTTTCATGGAAAGCTTACAAAACCACTGGGGAGCACTCGGGTGAACGGAGAACATGTCGTGACTCTAACCTTTCGATACAAACCTAGAAGAGAAAGATGCTTGAAACCATTTCAGTTTTATAAACTGTGAGACATACAGGGAATCAAAACATCCCATTGGTAAAGTGATGTCTGGGCCTCAAAATCATCAGCTCATTGGAATCTGCTTCTATTACTCATTGTGGCTTAACTGGGATGCCTGGAAGATGCTTGAACCTTTTCAGATTTATTTCGCTCACTTCTAAGAGAAAACCCTTGAACACAATTAGATTGAAGAGTTGTTGATTGACTAGATAGGAATCAGACTCTGAGCTCCAGTCTGCTTCTGATTTAGGTAAAAAGATTCCAAACTCCAAAGCTACCCCTTGGCTCCCCTCCTTGCTTTTGTTGGGCGAGGTGCCATTAATTTTTCTTTCGCTCATTTATGTTTTTAGAAGAGAGAAGCTGTGTGATCATAGGTGTATTGTCATATTTGTAAGGGAAACACCAAGGACAACTAAGTGGCCTCTGGTTAAAGAGCACTAAGTCATTTTATTAGGGTTTGTAGTCTGCAGAATTTTGGCCCCCGTGTCCTTTGCCTCCTGGTGTCACACTTGTGAGTGTGTTATTAATACATTAAATGGCAAAAGGGACTTGGCAGATGCCATGGAGGCTACTAATCAGAGAACCTTAAAATAGGGAGATTATCCTGGATCCTCCAAGCAGGCTTAATATAGTCACATGATCCCTTGAAAGACAAGTGATGTGGCAGAAGTGTGAGAAGGATGCAACCAGCCATTGCTAACCTGAAGATGGAGGGGCCAAGTGGAAAACATGTGAAGGCAAGGATTTCTGGGAATGCCTTGAAAGCACCTGGAAACAGATTTCTCCACAGAGATTTCAGAAAGGAGCACAGTCCTGCCAACCCCTTGATTTCAGCTTTGTGGGGTCCTGAACAGAGCATCCAGCCACACTGTGATGACTTCTGACCTCCAGAATTCTGTGCCAATAAACGGGAGGGGTTCGTTAAGCTTTATGTTTGTGGTAATTTGTTAAGGCTACAATAGAAAACCAGCGCATGGGTGGAAACACTTGACTAAAGAAACTCTGTCGGGCCGGCCGAGTGGCGCGATGGTTAAGAACTGGCTTGGGACGCCAGAGGGCCCCGGTTCTGATCCCACAAATGAGAGCCAGTGACACTGCCCTCTACAGCTAAGATGCTGAACAACAGCTCAACCTGGAGCTGGGCTGCCATGAGTTGCCTGCGACGGTGTAGGCTGCAGCCCCTGTGGCAGTGGGTTGCCATGGGCTACCTTGTGTAGCCAGCAGCCAGCGTGAGCGGCCAGCAGCCTCTGTGAGCGGCGTCCAGAAGCCGGCGACTGATCTGCCTCACCCGGGAAGAGCGCAATGATGGTGCCAGCTTGGGCCAGTGAAGCAACGTCCTCCACAACTAGACTGAAGAACAAAACGACAGCAACTTATCTGTTCCCCTTCCCCCCAATTCCCCAGCACTGTTCCCATCCCCCTAATTCTCCAATAAAAATCTTAAAAAAAAAAAAAGAAACTCTGTCATTCACCTATCAAAGTGTCAATTTGCTAGTGTCCACTGCCTGCCCCCCATCGGCCTCTGTGCGCCTGTGCTCGCGCGCGCGTGCACACACACACACACACACACACACACACACACACACAGAGCTTGCTCTCCTTTGTCGTACACAGCAAAATTCCAAGTCCGCCATTACCGCCAGCCAAGGTACCCCGTCATTGGATTAGTTGTGATACTCGCATTTTGTAGATAGTAAAATACTGGTAGAGTCTGTGGCTTGTACCTTGTTCCAGTTTGATAAACCTTGAATAATACTCATGTGGGACTTACATTTCTGACTGCTTCGAGGTTGTGATAACACTGTCTGGGTTCACAGCAATTAATTTGGAAAAGGCAAGGAAATACAAGCCCTATTAAAATGTGAAGCCCAATTTCCCTCAACATAGCTTTTCCCAGACCTTCTCTGTTTCCATTCATGACGCTGTCTAATACCACCCACCACTGTTCTTGCCACCCAGGCTCGACGTGTTGGGGCCATCTTTAATTCACTGTTCAGGACAGCAGCCTCTTCTGGCTGTCTTCCTTCAGTTAATTGCTGAGCCGTATCAGTTCTACCTCCACACTGCCTGTATACCCTGTAAGGACGCTCTCATCCCCAAACCGGCTCTTATCTCTCCCTCTCAGTAACAGACTGACCGTAGAATCCTCTCGCACGCACGTAAGTTTCATTGCCTGTTGAATCTGGTTTGTGTTCCTCGCCCTTTAATGCCTGACATCACAGGGCCCTCAGCAGCCCTAACTCCCACTCCACTAAATGGAATTATTTCCTTACTCGAAATGAATCAGCGTTTGCCACCGGGATTTGCTCATTTGTTCATCTGAAAGTTCCCAGTTCCATTTCTTGCGCTTCAAGGCCCATCTTAAATGTCCCTCATCTGTGAAGCTGTTTCCCCTCCGTCCGTCCTCCCTCCCTCCCTTCCTTCCTTCCTCTCTTCTTCCCTCCCTTTCTTCCTTCCTCTCTTCCTCCCTCCCCCTCATTCTCGTCCCCTTTCCCCTCCCCTCGCCTCCTTTTCCTCCTTCCGCCAGATCCCACCTCTCCTTTCTTTCATTCCCCAACAGCAAAACCGATGCTAAGCACCCATAGGGGCTGTTGAAAGGCCAGGGTGTTACAATGAGTTTTAAAGGTGATAGCGTTATTATGTTTTGTTGTTGTGTGCTTGTTCATATTTATTTGTTGTTTTTGGTGTATATTAGAAGTAGGTTACACCAAGATAGGATCTTGTTAGCATAGTTGGCTAAGGGGGAAAGCTACACTGATATTTGTAATGTGAGAACTGTAATTCTGTGGCTCTTTAGACGGCTCGTGTTGGTAGGGCTGGTGCTCTGTGATTCAGATTTGTTTAGATGGTACACTGTCTCCCGTTCACAATCTTATTATAAAATGTTAAATGAATTTTGCATGAGCTTGAAGAAGGAACTATGTGGGAGTCGGGGCAGATGGGCGGGGACAGGGCACTGGGGACAGGGTGTTGGGGAAGAAAAGAAAGACATTGCTAAAATGAAATATATATATATATATACATATATATATATATATATGAAATATCAAGAAAAATGTGTAATATAAAATTATACCTATATCATTTTTTGTGCAAAATGGAATAAATACATGAACAGTGACCCAAAGGACATATGACTTAGAGATTATCAGTAGGAACTCTGGAGTGATATTGTGTGGCTTGGTCCAATAATTATTTGTGTAACCTTGGGTAAGTCACTGAACCCCTTCAGCCTCAGTCTTCTCATCTATAAAATGGGGATAACAGCAGATAACCTACCTTTATGGAGTTGTGTGTATTGCGTGAGCTTTTATGTGTACACAGGCCTGACACAGAGTAAGCGCCCTCAGTTAACCCTGAAGAAGAGACCCTTTGCTGCTTTCGGGGGAGGGGGGGAGGTAGGGGGGGTGTTTGCAGCTTCAGTTTTTTTGCAATTTTTACTTATTTTACCCATCTCTTTTTCATTTAATTTTGTTTCTTTGTCACCTTAGTCTGTTTTCTCTTTATGTCTTTCTGTCCCCAGTATATCAGTTTCAATTTTTGAGGCATATTATCGAGGATGCCAAAAAGCTTCCTGACATTTCATGCTAGATTCTGTTAAAAATCATTTTCAAAAGTACAGTGCTTTTCCCCCAAGTTATTACTATGCTCATTCGTTCTCTAACTATGAAATCTTTTTTTCATAAGTTACATGTAGTTTGTTCATTTATTATTTTTTTTCCTGTAGCTATCCTCAGAGGAGGTAATAATTCTCAGTAAGTTTCTTAGATGAAGATCAAAATTAGTAATTAATTGGAAAAAAAGCAGTTAAAGTGAGAAGTATTTTAAAATGATCTGTTCATTTTTAATCATTTTATGTTAACTGAAGTCAGATAAATATATTTTATTTGCTGATCTTTAGTTTAGACCCCAAGCTATTTCCTGAATTCTGCCGATTTGGGGACTTATATTAGTCTTGCATGAACGCTGCCCCATCTAAGATTTCAAGTTTCATTTCTTCAGAGTGAAATAAAGATACTCATGAGGCAAACTGAGTGCAGAGCGTCTCTAAATTTTTATTATTGTTGTCTACTCTTCCACAATTTTCACACCTATTTTTGACAACAGTTCTTTTAGTGATTGTCTAAAGCATTGAACTTAGGTTCTGTGGACATAACAACTCCATTTTTGTGTTCATGTTTTATTGGTTTATGTTGTATTTAATTACGTAATTCTGCTAAATGCAATATTTCAGAACAGGGTTTGGAATAAACCACACTAAAACTTGTAAGCATCAATTCAACTAGCAAACAAAGTGAGTAGAGGGTACCAAAAGGTGGGCTACGCGTCATGAATGTTCTATCATGTGGACATTGGGCAGGATGGTTTACAGAAAGGAGGGAAGCAGCAATGAATGCAGAGAGTCTCTGAAATGGAATTCACTGGACAGCTTCAAACTCAGGCGTGGCTCTCACACTCTCGCGTGCATCTGAATATCTGAATGGCTTGCTAAAACACAGATTGAGGGGCCACAACCCAGAGTTCCTGATTCAATGGGATTTGGGTGGGATTTGTATTTCTAACAAGCTTCCAGGTGATGCTAATGCCACTGACCCAGGGAACACACTTTGAGGACCCTTGAATTATAGCCAATTTTTTTTCTGGATGGTGACAAGTCTCTTCAAACTTTAGCATGCATAAGGTGGCAGGCCAGTGTTGTTTTCCCATCTGTCCTACCTAGCACCCTTCTAGTGGATAGATGTTGGGTTTTCTGTTACTCTTAGTTCTTGGTATTGTATTGAAATTTTAATTTTTTTGGGCGGGGGCCTACCTAGTAACTTGCAATTTGAGAGAAGATGCAATGAGGGCTTTTAATGTCTGCAGGTTCATTGTTTTTTTGTTTCCTTGAAAAAAATAAAACTAGTATTTTGCTTTTTCAACCCAGCTGGGCATGCTGTTTTCAAATCATATGTCCCCAAGGCTCCTTAAAGAAGAAGAAAAAAAACCCCAAAAATCATTTCTGTCTGTCAGGAAACATGTGTTTGGCAATAGCTCACCAGCTGGGGGTGGAAATGCAGAAATGTGGGTGTGTTGTCAGCAAGCTGAAGACTGAGAAAGAGACAGATTATCTGATGACTCTGATCTCCCTTCCAGAACTGGCTGACCGAGCTGGAGATCTTCGCTATCATCTTCTCAGCAGCCATCCATGACTACGAGCACACCGGGACCACCAACAATTTCCACATTCAGACCCGGTGAGGATGTTGAAATATTTGGGGAAGAGTCAAGAGGGGGCCAGGGGTAGAGTTTTATAAGCCAGCAAGATGTCATCAGCTTTCTTGTGCACGGTTGCTCTAGTTTACGTTTCTGGAAAAGTGAACTTTTCAACAAGAGATCAGCCTGGTCAGCTTCGATGAAGAAGCCATCTGCTCCTCACTCCCCTATTCTGTTCACCTCTAATATGGATCTCCTTTTCCTCTCTGTTCTAATGCTAGCTATTTGTCATTTATGTATGTACCATGCATAGTGTACCTGTTTCTAATAAGAGGTGGGGTAGTTTACATAAAGGCACAGATGTCACATAGACTAGTCAGTGAGGACAGACAAGGATTGGAGTGTTTTTGTTGACGTGAACAATAACCGAGCCTTCTTACCCTCTGATCTCTGGGCTTTTGGCCATGCTCTTGTCGTTCTCTCTGATTTCTGTTTAGTGCTTACATTCCTGCCTGGCACGGGGCTTGGGGAGCTAGGTTGTGTCATGTGGGGCCCCTTCACCATGGGCGCCCTCTGCACCCTCTCTAATGAGCTGCATGGGCAAACGCAGACCTCTCAGAGGGATGGATATTAAATACGGGTCCAGGTGCTCCGCTCTGACCCTCTTGACTGTAAGAGACATCACTAATCAATTTTGGTATTTTTCCTTACTAGCTGCAGATTTCTCCTTAGTATTCCTCTCAGCACAGAACTCCAGGCAAGCAGTACCAGTCAATTGTCATTTTCATTTAAGACGAAACCTTATCTGTCCTCTTCTGGACTGAGAACATATCTTTTCCTAAGGCAGTGATGTGCAACTGCAGAGAATCTGACATAGGATTAACTGGGCCTTGACGTAGGAATCCAAAGAAGCTAGAATTTGGGGAGAGGTGGCAAAGAGAAAGAATAGAATGGGAAGGGACGAGAGATGAATACCAAATAAATACTTGCTGATTTCACTTTAAAAAGCAGGTGCACACTCCAGATAGATTTGTGTGCATAAATCAATCCACTTGTATTTAATGAACCCAACACTTAATTATGGGGTACACAAAAGAAGACAGTATCCTCTGATCTGTGCTCGGAAGGGGAACTTCAATAGAATGGAAGCAGACAAAAGGACATAAGCCGTCCACTTCATTTTCCACCTCCTGCCTCCTCACAGAGAGTAGCCTCAGCTGCTGCAAAACAGCCTTTGTAGTTCTGTTGTGAGGTCTTTAAATACAGGGATTCCACAGAGCAGCTCTGTTTCATGGATATCTGCGAGTGGAATCTTTGCTCTGAGGACAGAGACGGTGCTGAACAGCACCTGCAGAGGGAAGACAGGTGGGCGGAACAACTGTACACGGATCTTGGCTGAAGACCAACATCAAAACCCATCACAGCACAGAACAAAATGGCCTCATTATAGGAGATGGAAAATAGCTTAATGTCACAAAATACACATCAGTTGGTGTCTTCCTTACTTAACACATAGAAAATCAGATCTTTCACCTCCACATCTGCATGTTGTGTGCTATCTCCATGGGCGTGGGAACATTTCAGTGGGTCTCAGTGAAGCTTGGTTTGGAATACAATTTAAACATTGGCCTTCTCTAATGGAACTTTATCTAAAGCATCTCAGCCTGTGTGCCCCCTGTTCAGAAAACTAAGTCTGTGACCAGTTTCTTTGTCCTTTGATGGTATGTTAAGTCTAACACGTTAAAGGCATGCTAGATACATTTGAAAGTTTGGCCAACGATAGGCAGAAGTTACCTTGGGGAACAATGGCCCAACTTTCAGAAGAGCTTGCCTTCATTCCAACCCTGGCACTTAGCTGCCGTGGAGCTGTGTGAAGTCACTTTACATGTCTGGGACTCATCTTCCTTGATGAGAAACAAATAAGCTGTGGTAATCTGAGATTTCACTAAATTAAGGATATTGAAATAGTATCCAGCCCTGTGTTTAGTGTCATTCAGCTGTGGAATGGTCTTTGCAAAAGTGACTAACAATTGTCATGTAATTCTTACATTCTTTATTCTTTGCATGGCAAAAATTTTTATTGAATAAAAAAATTCAAGTTGTTCGAGAAAACATAAGGAAGTTTGACTTGACCCACATTAAAAAAAAATAACCTTTGTTACTAGCACAGAGAATTGAGACCTAGTTATAGAACAGTTTTCAGAGACTTCTCAGGTTAGATATCACATATTTTATATCCACATATTGGTATCAACATACCCCACATATATTGATTGATAATTTGTAGTGTTAGTTTTAGCTTTTTGGTTGATATAAATGACATGGTGGCAAAGAAAATTGCTAAACACAGAAAAAAGAGATGGTGCGTTCTAGCTTGAGAGAGTTACCAGAAAAATCTCAACTGTTTAACATCCTAAATTATTTTGCTTGGCTTTCTGTTTAGGTCTGACCCAGCTATTCTGTACAACGATAGGTCTGTATTGGAAAATCACCATTTAAGTGCAGCTTATCGCCTTCTCCAAGAGGATGAGGAGATGAATATTTTGATCAACCTCTCAAAGGATGACTGGAGGTAAGGATGAGACAAGGGAGAGATTTGGAGGCCAGGAAAGGAACTGTGAGGAGAGATAAACTATGCTGCTTTGAAGAAATCCAGTAACCGAAAGATAACATATGTTTAATACCTTATGTCTTTGTAGGAAAGCAATTTTAATATCTGATAGATTCTATTGGGATACATAAATGCATTAGACTTTGTATGACTTTTACAAATTAATGTATTACAAATTTAGTGCATTTCAAAGTGGAATAATGTAGAATTCCACTTTCAGCAGGCCAAATTAACTGTTAAACAAATCCTCCTGCAAATAACAACTCTAAACTCTGGACAAAATACAAGCAAACAAATCAGTACAACTCCCAGTGATTTGAGGGCTCTAAAGAGTAAACAAAACAGGCAAGTTTTGAAGGGGTGTCTATATTTCGAGAATATGACAGAATGAGGTGTGTGTGACATGTTTGTGACTTTATGCTGAAGGCAGTCTCAGTGAAGGCAGCAACACTAGATTGCTAAAACTATATTTATACAAACACCTCCACTATTTTTCTGGCTAGAGAAACCAGGGTAGGAACAACCAGAGCTACTAGTGGGTAAGTTAGAACCTCAGAAAAGAGAGAGTGAAATAAGGGGAACTCAAATCCTGTGACAATTTAAAGAACATACAAAGAGCAGGAAAATGGGACTTATTTGCAAGGGAAAAGACAGTCAGTCGATGCAGTCTCCAAGATGAACTACTGTTGGAATGATCGGCGAAGGGCTTTTAAAGCCATTATTTACGCTCAGGGAGGTAAAGGAAAATATGTTTGTAATAAAATGCAGTAACATTTAACCAGTGAAATTAAATGATAAACAAGAGCAAACAGAAATTTTAGAACTAAAAACATATTTCAATGGAAAATCTACTGTATTGGCTAAGTAGCAAGTTGGAGAAGACAGAAGAAAGAATCAGTGAACTTGAAAATACCAGTCAATAATATGCAATTTGAAGAAGTAGGAGATGAAAGCTTTTTTCTTTTTAATTAAAATTTATTGAGGTGACAATGGTTAGTAAAGTTACATAGGTTTCAAGTGTACAATTCTGTCATACTTCATCTGTATGTTACACTGTGTGTTCACCACCCAGAGTCAGTTCTCCTTCCATCACCATATATTTGACCCTGTTCACCCTCATCTTCCACCCCTTTCCCTCCTACCCTTTGGTAACCATTAAACTATTGTCTGCAACAAAATGGACGGATCTTGAGATTATTGTGTTAAACAAAATAAGTCACACAGAAAAAGCTGAAAACCATATGACTTCACTCATATGTGGGGTATAAAAAACTGAAAGCAACAAAGGAACAAGACAAACAAATTAAGAAACAAAAACTCATAGACAAAAGATTTTTAAAAAGAGAAGCTTAGCGGCCTCTGAGACAATTTCAGATGGTCAACCATAAAAAGAGTTGGAGCCTCAGAAAGAGAGGAGAGAGAGAAAACGTGGCAGAAGAAGTATTTGAAGAAAGAATGGCTGGAAACTCCCCAAATATGGTGAATGATATATTCTACGTAGAGATTAAAGAAGCTCAGCAAACCTAAAGCAGGATAAATTCAAAGAAAAACACACTAACACACATATTATGGTCAAACTGCCAAGAGTCAAGGGTAAAATTAGAGAAAAGTGACATTATATTCAGGGAAATAATCTGGATTACTGTGGACATTTTGTCAGAAATCGTGGAGGCCAAAAGACAATGGAATAATGCCTGTAAAGTGCTAAAAGAAAAAAAATGTTGACACAGAGTGCTCTATCTCATGGAAATATCCTTCAGAAATGAAGATGGCATAACATTATTTTCAGATAATGGAAAAACACAGAAATTTGGAACCAACAGACCTGCATTATAAGAAATATTAAAGAAAGTTCTTGAGGTAGAAGGAAAATGATACAAGAGGGAAATCAGATTTTTAGGAAGGAATAAAATGGTAAAAATCTGGGTACATAAAAAAGGCTATTTTTCTTAATTTCTTTAAATTAAGTGCATATGGCCATTAACAACAAAAAATACAATATGCTTAATAGTGAACAATTGAATGCTTTTCCCTAAGATTGGGAACAAGACAACGATGCCTGATCTTAATCTCATCAATACTGTAAGATGTCTACATTAGCGATGACCTGATTGTCTAAGTAGAATATTCTAAGAATCTGTAAAGAAGCTACTAGAATTTATAACAAATCTTGCAAGGTTACAGAATATAAGGTTAATGTAAAAATATATATACAATTGACCCTTGAATAACATGGGTTTGAACAGGGCAGGTCCACTTATACACAGATTGTTTTCAATATATACTATAAATATATTTTCTCTTCCTTATAATTTTCTTAATAACATTTTCTTGTCTCCAGATTACTTCATTATGAGAATACACTATATAATACATACAACATACAAAACATGTGTTAATTTATTATGTTATTGATAAGGCTTCTGGTCAACAGTAGGCTATTAGTAGTTAAGTTTTTGGGGAGTCAGAAGTAATATGTGGATTTTAGATTGGAGGGGATGACGCCACTAACCCTCACATTGTTCAAGGGTCAACTGCATCTAGACTAGCAGCAAACTATTGGAAAATGAAATAAAAACAATTTATTTTATAATAGCACAAAAATATGAAATACCTTATAGTAACTTTAAAAACACAAGTATAACTCTTGTTCACTAAAAACTACAGAACATTTCTGATTAAAGAGGACATAAATAAATTGAGAGATATACCGTTGTCATGTTGTGGAAGACTCAGTATTGTAAAGATGTCAAGTCTTCCCAAATTTATGTATAGATTCAACAAAATCTCAATAAAAATTCCAGCAGAATTATGTTAGAAATTGGAAGGTTATTCTAAGCATTATGTATAAATGCAAACAAAACAATTTTAAAGAAGAACAAAGTTAAAGGATCCACACTACCTGATGTCAAAACATACTGTAATGCTACCATAACTAAGACAGTGTTTTATTAGTGAAAAGATAGACACACGGATCCATGGGACAGAATTAAGAATTCAGAAATTGATTCATTGTTGATTTATGACAAAGGGGCCAAGGCAGTTTAGTGGGGAAAGGAAAATCTTTCTAACAAATGGTGCTGGAACAAATGGATATCCATATAGAAAAAATAACTTTGACCCTTACTTCACCTCATACTTAAAAATTAACTCCAAACTGAGCATAGACCTAAACGTAATAGCTTAAAATGATAAGACTTCCAGAAAACGTAGCAAAGTCCTTGGAGTAGGTGGAGTTTTCTCAGATAGGACTCAAAAAGCATGAAGCATTAAAACAATTTGATAAATTGAACTTTATCAAAATTAAAAACTTTTGCTCTTTGTTAAGACACTGTAAAAAGAAAAAAGCAAGCCAAGAAGTAGGAAAAATTATTCACAACATAGATATCTTACATAGGACTTCTATCCAGAATATATAAAGTACTTTTACAACCAATAATAAGACAAACAACCCAATTTTAAAAAGGGAAAGGCTTGAAACAGACATCTCCTAAAAAGAAGATACACAAATGGCCATAAATAGATGAAAGGTGCCGGAAATCATTAGTTACAAAAAAAATACAAATTAAAACCACAAGATATCACTACACATCCCTGTAGCGATGATTGAAAATGAAAGGACTGAAATTAAAGCCTGACAATAGTAGAAGAAGACACAGATATAGAAAAACTGAAACTCTCATATACTGATGATCAAAATCTAAAGTGATATAACCACTCTGAAAAATCTTAGGGAGTTTCTTACAAAGTTAAACACTGAGATACCTTATCAACTTGCTATTCTAATCTGAGGTATTTATGCAAGAGGAATGAAAACATATATCCACACAAAGGCTTGCATATATGAATACTCATCACACCTTTATTCATAATAGCTCCAAACTAGAATCTAATAACTCAAATGTCCCTTAGCTGGTGAATGAATAAAGAGCTGGATACTCATATGAAGAAATCCACTCAGCAGTAAAAACAAATGAACTATGGATGAACCACTATGTGGATGAATCGCAAATCATGCTGAGTGAAGGAAGCAAGAAACAAAGATTACATTTTATATTTTGTGTGTGTGTACATACATGGATACACATGTGTGTATATATATCTAGTGTCTAGTTTAATATATATGTATATATGTGTGTGCATATATGTCTGTTTTATGTCTTTCTAGATCCTTTGCATTTTTTAGTGTGTGTGTGTGCATATATCTATATCTATCTATATATATATATAGATAGATATAGATATATATAAATATCTGTGTATAATAAAACGAGAAAATGCAAATGATCTAGGGACATAAAGCAGATTAAAAGTTGCCAGGGGCCAGTCGGTACAGGGCGGGGTGAACTGCAGAGGGGTTTGAGGGCGATGGAAAGGTTCCGTATCATGATTGTGATGGTGTTTGCAAAAGCTGAAGCTTATTCGACTGTTAAGATTCATTGAGCTGTACAGCTTATGTGGAAGCAGTTTATTCTATGTAAATTCTACCTGAATCGAGTTGTCAGCGCTAGTGAAAAGACCGGTGTTTGGCAGGGGCTGGGGGAAGGGCAGGAAGAATGAAGACGTGGGGCACGGGATTTTGGGGTGTTGAAACACCTGTATCCCAGTGTAACATGGATTATCTGTCTGCCTCCTAGGATTATTTTCAAATTAATTTTTTTCTTAAAACTTTGAACTCAGTTGAGAAAGGAATGCTTTACCACACTTTCACTGAAATTTCTGTGAGTCAGTGTTCCAAATGATATGTCCATTCTACGTGTCATACTCCTAATAAGTGATTTCCTTAATCCTTACTGTTCATTTATTTCTCGTTAAAAAAGCCCACCTAAAAGGCTCAAGTTAGATTAGAAATGTCACAAGTAATTAACTGATTTTGATTATAAGTGGCAAAAAAAACCCCAAAACCCCAAAAACCTAATTTTTACTTTCCATTTTTTACTTTCATCCTTTTTTCTCCATGGGTGTCCCTGAAAGGGAATTTCGGACGTTGGTAATTGAGATGGTGATGGCCACGGATATGTCCTGTCATTTCCAACAAATCAAAGCAATGAAAACCGCCCTGCAGCAGCCAGAAGCGTGAGTGGCCTGTGCCTTGATATGTTTTTATAGGTGTTTGAGCTGGTACTTGTCCATGTCGTTGCATCTTTAAGGCATACCTCTGGAGAACTTTCCTGAATGGTCTCATGAAGTGGGGGTGTTAGGAGGAGAGAGCCGTGAGAATTGTACGTATCACACATAGGTTGTCTTCAGGGTTGAAATAAATAATGGGGCCGGTAACAATTTGCCCCAATTAGAATTTAACATATTGTATTTTCCTCTGGACAGCTAAATGATCAAAGCTTGACTCAATGCAGGGGCACTCCATAAAAGTCAGTGAGTGACTCTTGGATTCTTGTTGTCTTTTTTAATGTGGCAGTCATTCCAGAAAGAATTTTGAGTCAACTTTTGAGGTGCCCAGCTCAGTAAACACGGAGACCAAGCCGACGAATAGGCCAGTTGTAGGATGAAATGAGGCTTTCCCCCCAGTTCAGCTGAAGTGGGGTTTGAGGTGGGAGAATGGACGGGATTAAAAAAATGAATGTTTTTAAAACTCTCATTGAGGTTCCGAAAGTTTAGTCATCGTGTGTTTGGGTCCTTTGGGGTTTGCAGAATCGAGAAGCCAAAAGCATTATCCTTGATGCTGCACACAGCAGACATTAGCCATCCAGCAAAAGCATGGACGCTTCATCATCGCTGGACCATGTCTCTCCTGGAGGAATTCTTCAGACAGGTACCTCTCGCTGTGCTCCTCCTCAGGGCTCATCACGGGATGTTTTCTGAATTTGGTGTTTTGGCAATGCTATGAGAAAGACTATTGAGATTACAGTAATATTTTTGGGGCGGGAGAGTTCCCAGCTCTTTCGTGTCTACCTCATGGTTGTGTGATATTTGAATATTACTGAAATTCTGATCATCAGGACATTATGGCATTTCTATCCGATGCATTTCTATTTGGAAAGAAAAAAGCATTTCCTTGCGGCAGCCTTTTGTCAACATGTCATCTGAGGAGCTCTTTTGTTTATTTGTTTTTCTAATGGATTGACCAAATGATGGCAATTTTGGCATTGCCCTGTGGGATTAATATGATAACCTTTAACTGGTGTGCCTGATATAATTGGTTGGGTTGCTTCTTTCCAGCTGGCAAGCCATGTTGTTTAATTCCAAAGCCAGATATGGCAATTTGGGGTCAGAAAATCACTAGAAGCTACTGTTCCAATTGAATTTAAAGATACTACATCCTAAGACACAGGGCTGTGTTTTCCAAAAGAACATCCAGAGTCTTTTATGACTATATGTTGCTTTAAATTTTTTTTAAATAAGGTACAGAGAAGTAGATAGAAAGCGAAATACATGTGTGGCACTAAGACTGATGTCTCCTCAAGAAGAGTTGCCATTAAAACATCTGCTTTGAGATGTGAGGTCCTGAAGTTACCGTGTCAACATAAGAGATTTCCAAACCTGTGGAGAATTTCTATGAGAGTTTATTTGGGCCAAACTGACAACAGTTCTGGGAAGCAAGATCTCAAGTGCTCTGGAAAATGAGTTTTGCAGTTTCTTTTATGCATTTGGAATTAAGGAGGGAAAGTAAGGAAGATTACATGAAGATGGGAGAAAGCAAGGCAGGGAAATCTCCATGATTGGATTACAGGCTAGTTAACTCTCTTGAGGGTGGTTGACTTCTGTGGGGTCTGACAAAGAGGCATTTCAAAGGTGTGTTCACCTAGATGCACAGAAACAATGGACAGGGCTGGCTTAAGGCAAAGAGAAGCCTTTTACTAAAGAAGATATACACTTTATGCCTGGGGCGGGACTACCACTATGACCTGCCCAGGTAGGAATTTATGATCAGATCATTCTGTGAGCTTACTTTTAGTTAGATTTATTACAGCACCCCTTTTTCATCCACAAAGGCAAGATGACATATAGGTTTTGGGACCTATATAACAGTTCATTTAAGTTAATGCAGTTAATTTTTATTAATTCAGGAAGGAAGTTCCCACCGTGGATTCAGACTTCTGATTTCCCATAAATAACTCCTGAACACCAGTCTCAACTTTGTCTCCCAAACTAGAGATATGCTCTTTCACTGGTTACTCAAATTTTTCAAGGAAATTATTCTTATGATTACTCTTATTCTTATAATTATGGTTTGAGTGCAGAAATTGTAGAAGGCATCTGTCTGTGTTTGTTTGTTTGTTTTTCCCTTCTGAAGCCGGGCATACTCTCTGGTAATGAGGTGGGACTGGAGTTAACAGCATACTAAACAAAGTCCAGAAGGCCCTTTATTGGTGATTTTATTCCAACTGGTTTGTGGCCTGGGACTCATCAAATCACTCCTCTAGTTCTCAGTGGTCTTATCTGTGATTTTTTTTTGGGGGGGGGGTGGTACTTAGAGGAAGGTTGGACCAGATGTTTTCCTAGGAACTTTCTAGCATTTAAATATTCTACATGTTTTTATATCTGTCCATGGTGCGTATCAACACGTGTATATACACATGCAAACCTAAACTGTTATATGAATATACCAGCAGGTACCTGTAGATGAAAAAGAAAAGTAACCTCACAGGGTGATCAGATCATAAATTCCTAATTGGGCAGGTTATGGTGGGTAGTCACGCCCCAGGCATATAACTTCTTTAGTTAAAGGCTCATCTTTGTCTTAAGCCAGCCCTGTCCATTGTTTTTGTGCATCTAGGTGAACACACCTTTGAAGTGCCCCTTTTCAAACCTCTCAGAAGTGAGACCACCCTCAGGAGAGCACATAATTTTGTTAACTATCCTATAATCCAATCTCCACCTTGCTTTCTCCCACCTTCCTGAAATCTTCCTTCATTCCCTCCGTAGTTTAAAATGCATAAAAAAAGCTGCAAACTGCTATTCTAGGAAGCACTTTTCTCAGTCAGTTGAGATCTTGCTTCCAGGTATATCCTCTGTTTGGCTCAAATCAATTGTTAGGAAAATTCTCTACAGGTTTGAACGTTCTTACCTTGACATGCCCTATTCAGCAGGTAGCTGTTTTTCTTTGCAAAGTCATCACTATTCTCACAGAGTAGTTCTCAAGGGGAACCCAGTGGTGTGGGAGTACCTAGAGCTGTACAGATGTGGCTCCATTGTATACACAAGAATGACTCTGCAAATTCATCCTTAATCAAGGGAGAAGTTTGAGCCATTTTCCCAGAAGTAATTTTTCGAATATTAGTAAGAGTATTTTCTCCAAATATCCACTCCCCTTAGCATATACTTTTTCAATAACACCCCTATAGGTAGGGGTATTTAATCTGCAACCAGAAGTAGATAGTTAACTCATATAAGTTTGAGGTATTGAAGTGATTTTCTCTTTTTAATTTGAGAAAGTGAATATGAGAAATTACTTAGATATGTGAATTTTTTTCCCCCATAAAGGAAACCTTGTTTGCATACACATATGCTTGAATTGAATGAAAATGTGCTAGCGGCAATGTGAAAAGAACTACATTGAATTTCTCAACTATTAGGAATGGAATGTTAGCTCACTGGACTGGAATGATTTTTTTTTAGTAATTATGATTCACTAAATTATTTTTATTGACTTAGTATTTTAACCCAGATGTCCTAAGCCATTGTAAATTAATCCATGTAGGAAAAATGTTGCCTCAGCTCTTAACTATAGATTTTAAATTGGACAGTTGAAATGGGAAATCTCAATGGGACTGTAGAGTCTTTGAAAAAATTACATTTGCAAGTTGGGTTATATTTCAAAATAAGGGCATAGCCTCAGTCCCAATACCAGACCTTCCATGCTTTATGAAAAGAGTAAGTTTCATCTTTAGTTTTATAGCCATAATTTACAAAATCCAAGCCACTGCCTCAGGGTGCTTTTCAATGAAATATTGACTTTAAGGAAGTATAAGTTTGCCTTTTTGGTAAAATACATGTCATAAAAGTCTTGAGGTTCATTTCCTTTGTATTGCTGTATAAAAAATATATATTTTTTTATATTTTGCAAACGTTTCCTGCAGTTCTTTTCAGTTCCTCTGTCTGTGGTTATTTTCTCATTTTTTAATTTCTAATTTCATATGTTAGTGTTTTTTTCCTTTCTTCTTTATAAAATCAGCTAATTGTTTTATTGTTTTCTTTTTTTAATTTTATGAAGCCTTAATTGGTGTTTTCATCCTTATTAATTCATTTCTTCTGCTCGAGTTTATTTTGTTCTTTTGCTGACTTCCTGAGTTGGGTGCTCAACTCATTTATTTTCAATCTATCTGTTTAATTAGAAAATATAAGGCTAGGAGTTTGTGTTTTTCTTTTCATGAATTGCAGAGGTTCTGATATACAGTATGTTCACAATCTTATTTTCTAAATATTCTGTAATTTTGGTTTAGATTTTTTTTTTTTTACCAGAGTTGCTTCAGGTAGATGTTTATATACTTTTCTAGTGTTAGGTTCCTTTACTTTCTAGTTTTGTAATTAATTTGTGGCTTATTTAAATTTGGTTAAATAATTTTTTTCATTGTTTGTATTTTATTGTGAAATTTGTTTGTCACCTACTATATAGTCAATTTTTGTGAATGTTCATGCTCTTGAAAAGTATATTTATTTTCCTACTTGCAGAGTACATAGAATTCAAAGAACACCAGGTACATCTACCTTATAAATTATGTCATTTATGTATTTTATATATCATTTTTTGAAATTTGATCTATCATGGGTTGAAAATATTGACCTCTTTAGTAAAGAGGAAAGTGTATGAATAATTCCACAAGGGCCAGTAGTTATAGAGTCATAAAATATAGTATCAATCAAGTTGGACTTACCTGTAGAAGTACATTTTTTCATATTACTTTCCGCACATTTTTTCTAATTCATAAGTCTGACTGTCCTCAAAAGGGAATTCAATGATCACTATTTTAGAATAGGCTTTTAATAGTTGAGTGTACTCAGCTCATTTAAATACAAAAGATGTAAATGATGTGTAGAAGTGGGTGAGGGCAAGCCCATGCATGGGATAGGAAGTTGTTTAATATGCACTTTTTCAGCAATAAAACCCAAATTAATGCTTACATCTTAATAATCAAGTAGGTAGTGTTCACCACCTCTTCCTCTAAACCACCCCCATTAAAATGTACCAACAAGACAACTTGCATCCGTGCTTTGTAGGGCATAAAAGTGGGTTTTATTTGTTTCAGCTGAGGTACCTCACTAACCCATCTGCGCCACTACAAGTTATGTTATAAATATTCTTCCTTCTCTTCATTCTGCCCAAGTAGAGATAGCTCAGGAATAAATCATTTTTATCATGTCACTTGAGAGAGAGAGTAGCCCCTACAAGGCACACTGAACCAACGAGGACCGTTTGTGTCCCAGAGGTTAGCTGTCCTGGGAAGGGCGGAGGAGGAACCGAGCCGCTTCAGGACTGATCTGGATTCTGGAGACCCTCGGATGTCTCCAGCGCCCGTTGTGACCTACTGTTCAGCTTCCTTTCAATAGATGTTAAATATGTGTGTGAGCTAACATCCTTTCTTTTGGGTAACCTGCCTTAGAAAGTAAAAACTTTCAGTTTTTGAACTGGGCCTGGTTTTTGAACTGGGTCGCTATCACTCTTTATTTACTATTAATTTATTGGTGATATTTATTATAACCAGCATGTATTCGGAGTAACAAATTCACTAAATATTTCTCCAGTCTTGGCTTCAATATTAGAGATACCCATTAGGAAACAATTGTAGTTCTTTTTACTTACTTACATACATTTTCTCATTTAATCCTCGTCATAAGTTGATGAGGTAGGGATCATTACTCCACATATTCAGCGGTTCTCAACCTGTGGGTCGCGACCCCTTTGGGGATCAAATGACGCTTTCACAGGGGTCGCCTAAGACCATCGGAAAACAAAAAGATATTTACATTACGATTCATAACAGTAGTAAAATTACAGTTATAGAGTAGCAACGAAAATAATTTTATGGTTGGGGGTCACCACAACATGAGGAACTGTATTAAGGGGTCGCGGCATTAGGAAGGTTGAGAACCGCTGTAGATCATAAAACTGAAGTATATATATAGAGAAAATAAACTTCCTACGATCACAGAGCTAATGGGAGAAAGGCTAGACTCAAGCCCAAATCAGCAGCCATGAACCTGAGTGGATTTTTACCTCGTTAAATGAATCAGCACAATGTCAGTGCTCTAAGAAGGGTGACACGTGTTCCCTTTCCTCGGGGTGTGTGGCTGAAGGGTTGAGCTTCTGGTTGAGGTTTTTAAAAACCATCTCCATCATGATGTAGAGTTTCCATAGCACTTACTTATTATCGTGATGCTTTCTGGTGATATTGAAAATATACTGGCCAGTGAATCATGTTTTATTATTGTCTAGCTTGATAAACACAAACAATTATTTGCTGCTGTGCTTCTTTTTGGGGTCTAGCTTTCATGATGGTCCAAGCCCTGTGGTTACGAACTCCCTTTGTGTGTGGTTGTAGGCAGCACAAGGAGAAGAAATTCAAATCAGGCCAGGTTGAATTTGTGTCTCGAACTCTGCCCACAGCTGGGAGGGGCTCACTGGCTTCAGAAAGGCCACAGGTCGACACTAACAACTGAAGAACACGTCAGAATGATGGCTGCCATGTTGGCTCTAGGCCAGGTGGCTTTTCTTACTTTCCTTAGGGGACCTGTTGCTGCCTGATGAGGCTTTCTATATGACAGCAAGCGCCTTTGCGGTTGGATGGAGTGATTGAGCCTCAGAGGGCTTCAGTCGCCTGGTGTCTAATATGAAGAGAAGAAGGCCCCATAAGGACCTATTACATAATATATTTGTGATCATTAAAATAAAGGCCAGTGGCCTTCATGGCAGCTGAAGTTGCCAGATAAAATCTGGGTGGCTCAGCCGACTGTCCTTAATTTACGATGACCTCCTTTTTTGCCAGGGTGACAGAGAAGCAGAGCTGGGGCTGCCCTTTTCTCCTCTGTGTGACCGAAAGTCGACCATGGTTGCTCAGTCGCAAGTAGGTACGTGTTTGCGAGCCCTTTGGATGGAAGGGAAAACCAGAGAGTGATGTCCGGAAGTAAGCTTGGATGCTCTCGGTGATTCTCTGACTTGGAACCGGGCTGCATGCTGCTGTGCTGGGCTCCTGGCTTCGGCTTGATAGATGATGGGGTTCTTCCCATCATTCTCCCTGGAGCGTGGCTGGTTTGTAGGGCGGCCCCATTTCCTGGAGGACCCCACTTCCAGGAATGCCTGGTTTTAAATGTTTTCTTTCTTTCTCCCTTCTTCCCTCCCGCCCTCTCTTCTTACCTTCCTCCCCCATTCCTCCCTCCCTCCCTCCTTCCTTCCTTCCTTCCTTCCTTCCTTCCTTCCTTCCTTCCTTCCTTCCTTCCTTCCTTCCTTCCTTC
>NW_017732159.1:758010-810927 GCF_001890085.2 Hipposideros armiger
TATATATATATATATATATATATATATATATATATATATATATATATAAAACAAATATATATATATTACAAAAACCCTCAGATATGAAAGTACCCATGTCATAGATAAATTAAATGTCATCAGTGCTCTCCACCTTAGATGAGTCTGAAATCATTCAAAAAATTCAACAAGGATTTATTGATATTTTTTTCTACTTGTGTTTTGAGTACTTATTCATTTTTTTCCATAATAATATATTGAGTCCCTGTTAGGTATAAGGCACTGCTGGGCACTATAGTAGATGTTATAAAAAAACAAAAACAAATTGTATGTGGGACTTGCTCCCAAAGCCATTGAACCAGTATTGGTGTGGTGGGCAAGATGTGATGAAAACAAAATCTGTCAGAGTGTTACAATGCTAAGGTAGAATTTTGTACGTGCAGTCGTCAGGTGCAAAACAGAGTGTGTGAAATATTAGATCCAGTAAGACTTGTTGAGGGGTAATATTTGAGTTGACTCCTAAGAGACAAATAGTCAGTGGCTAGGCAAATGGTGATATATGTTAGAGGTGTGTTAGGGCAGCTGGAAGGGCACTTCAGACAAGGGATTAGCATATATTAAGCAGGGCAATGTAAAACAGTCTAGTATGGTCAGGGGATTATACACAGTTGCATATGGCTGGCATAGTGGGGAGGAAGTAGAATGAAGTAAGGGACATGTTTGGAGGGAAAATCAGGCCCAGATTACATATTATGTTAAGAATAGCATGTGCTGTGTACTTTCCTGCAGGAAATGAGGGTACAGCTAAAGAATTTTAAGTAGGGCTAAAAGTATGTATAAATTGATGTTTTGTAATAAAAGTCAGCAAACTATATGGACTAAATCTGGCCCACTGTTTTGCTTTGTAAATAAAGTTTTATTACAACACAGCTAAGCTCATTCACCTGTATATTGTTGATGGTAGCTTTTGTACTACAGTGGCAGAGAGAAGGCCCACGGATCCTAAACTATTTACTACCTGGACCTTTACAGAAAAAGTTTGCCAATCCCAGTTTTCCAAAGATTTCTTTATCAGTAGCATGGAGGATTAATTGGAGGGTTTTGTGTAAGAGTAGAGGCAAGGAAACCAGCTGGGTGCTTCCTGCAGGATTACAGGGAAGAGATGAGTGGCGGAACTAAGGCAGAACAGGGACACTCCAGGACAGAAATGGCATACAAGACATTAAGCATTTGGCTGTGCTCAAAGCTAAGGTAAAGACAGCAATCTAGATTGAGTGGATACGCCATGGTACCATTTATAAAGGCTGGAGGGATCTCGGTGAGTTAGCTCTGATTTGGACATGTTGAGTTTAAATTGTAAGAAAAAAAGGTGAAAATAGTGTCATCAAACACTACAGTTTCCACTCAAAATTATGTTGGAATTAACTACAATTCAAATTTGGCTATTCATGCCTCCTTATCAGGATACTATTGTAGTAGATTGGGGCAATTCTTGTTTTGCCAATTACATTATAAGACCTTTAGTATTCTTCACTGCTGGGCATTAAATGCCAGCATCACCTCTACTTCAGTCATTGTGAAAACCCAATAAGCAGTTGTGCATTTCCAAGTACTGTGTTTCCTTTGGTATTTCTTTTTCTTCCATCTTCACGTGGCTGCGTAATGAATTGCCACTAGTAGTTCCAGGTCATATATTTTCTCCTGATGTCTCACAGAACACTTGGGTATTTTTGAGCTGTTGAGACAGTCACTCTAACCCAACATCAACTATCTCCCCAGCATGGCCATCTCTTAAAGTTCCAGTTCCAGATCTGAAGCCTCTCCCAGTTTCCAACTCTGTTTCTTTCAATTCTGTTTGCCCACTCCTATCCAGCTGTGTCCCCTGTACCCCAAAGTCAGCAGATCTAAGACTGAGCCCATCTAAGTCTTTCTCCCCCATCATCCGTCTCCTCTGCTTTGCTGTTGGAAGTCTCTGACAGATCCCACCTAGACGCGGGACCACCTCCTTTTGTTCCTGTATCTGTGCCTCTATCCCATTCCCACTCACGCGGCACTGGACCCTGCCTTCCTCACCATTTTTTTTTTAGTTTTTATGACTTTTTCTAAAATGATTTTCCCAGACTCAGCCCCTCCCACGGTCTCCTTTCCCATCCTTCTTGCCAGATTAGTTTCCCTAAAGGACATTTAAAATATCTTACTGTGATGCTGCCCAAACATCTCCAGGGGCTTCTAGTGCCCATCCAAGTGCCAACTTAGGAGCCTGACACTTAGGAGCCTCCTTCCCTGGGGTGACGGTGACCTGCCTTCACAGGCTTTCTCTATCCCACTCCAAAAGAACTCCTAAGCTCTCGGACACATCCTGCATAAGTTTTCCCATCCTTGTGCTTTGCTTATTCCACTCCTTGCCACTCCCCACCCCCTACCGGAGTGAGAACCATAGGGCTCAGCTGAAATATCACAACCTCCATCAAGCTGTTTGCAGCCCTCTCAGTGGGATGGGAAAATATCCTCCCTCCCTTCCTTCCCAGGGGCCGTTATTGGGGCTTCACCTTTGGTCCTTTCCATGTACTCTAGGGGTCATTTTTTGTGCTCATTCATCTCTCCTATGAACTCCTGAAGGCAGGCAGTTTGTGTTACACATCTTAGTCTTTTATGCAGCATCCATCACAGCGTTTGTTGCACAGTGGATGCTGACTTAATATTTTTTAAGCACTTTATTGAGCTACCTACTAAAAAGTCATAGGAAAATGATGTAGGGGAAATGGAGCTGACTCATGATATTCAAATCAAGGAATATATTGACTGAATAAAACCAACCTACTTGCTCCTAATCTGACCTGGAGCTCCTTTGTAGATGAAATTTAAATGAAAGATAAGACTCATCGGTTTCCATGAGGAGAGATGGAAAGAGCCAAGTTAATGTGGAGCTTCTCTGAGGCACTGCCGTTTGTCTGCAGGTTTTATTGACTTCATCGTGGAACCCACCTTCACTGTGCTCACGGACATGACAGAGAAGATTGTGAATCCATTAATTGATGAAAGCTCCCAAACTGGCGGAATGGGACCGAGGCGTTCAAGGTCAGTGGAGAAGCCTGAAGGCTGGGAGTCAGCTTGGCCTGTCCATGAGGACAGAGTCCTTCTTTTGGAAGAGATGGGGGTGGTACTTCATAATGATGTTTGCCTTCCCTACTGCCTTCTGATAAGAGGTGCCTGCCTCTTTGTTTCCTCAGAGGAGTTGAAGCTGTACTATTTATACTCCCCAGGATGATGGCCTGTAAGGGGGTGACCAGGACCTAGCTCATGACTGGCGGGTACCTGGTATAGGCCCCACCCACCCCACATGCCCGTTTTCTCTTGTGGTGCCTTTGCTCATGGTGGGGTTAAACATCCTGTGCCCATGACTTGTTACCGGTGCAATCTCAGGCAAGTTGCCTCCGTTTCCCCATTGCGGATTATAATACTCATAGGTTGCAGGGAGGGTTAAACGAGCTCTTCAGTCCATGTACAGCCCTATAACAAAGCCCAGCACAGAGGAAGTGCTAGCTACAGTACAGCTAACACCTGGTTTATTAGTTGCACTGCTGATGGTTACTGCTCGTGCTACTCCCCCCTCCTCATCCATGCAAAACCTCGGGCTTTGTCATAAAGGAGAAAGCAGAGAGGTGGGATAGGAAAGAGGCGAAAAGAGCAAGAGAAGCAGTAAATAGGGAGAAGGGAAGGCAACAGGAATGTGAGGAGTTCAGGGCCGCTCAAGGTGGGTGGACCCAGTCAAGGCCGAGGCCCCTGCCTGAGTCCCACAGCCCCACAGCCCTGCGAGCACAGGGCTGAGCCGTACTCGACTTGTCTAGTCAGCCTCAGGTGTTATTCAGCGGGTTTGCATTCGTGTCAGCCACTGCTTAGCCACCGGGAAGTGTGTGATACTTTCCTTTAAAGTTACCCAGAAGGATGGCACTTTCTAAATTTGCAAAGCTGCACACGTTTAATGTGCAAAGTAATAATGATATAATACTGATAAAGTAATTATATATACATATATATACCTATATATGTATATGTGTGTATATATACATATATATGTATATATATATGTGTGTGTGTATACACACACACACACACACACACACACACACACACACACACACACACACACACATATAAAGGTTTCTTGTATGCCTGGTCTCCAAGCTGTCTCTGCCTCTCCACCTTCCCCCCAGGAACAGGAACTAAGGAAATCACCTGACCCTGGCCTTGGGGATCCTGGGATCAGACGCACCTGAGTGCAGGGGGAGGCAGCGCAGGAGAGAAAGAAGACCTAAGTGGTGGGCAGTGTGGAAGCAGGTGGACGAACTGTGGAACTAAGTTGAAGCCTGAGTTCAAATTAGCTAATTTCATAAAGTTGAAGACTGAAAATTCATGTAGGTAGGGAATTCTAGTCATATTGAAAAAGGGGATACCAATTAACAAATAAGAAATACGGGCAATATCGATACTCAGGAAGCTGAAATATTGATTTTTTTTTCCTGCTGAAAATACAGAATTTCCCACCTGTCATCTGTGGAAAATAAGAATTACAAACCTTAGGGCCCAGGAATTTCTGGCGATAACTTGAGTGCTAACCACTTCTTGTTGGGGCTTGCTCATGGGCATACATTTTCCAGATACTAACCCTCCTTTTTGCTGTGATTTTTTTTCTCTTTTTTTCCTCCAGTTTGAACAGCATCAGTTTAGCAGATGCAAAGCGGTCGGGTGTCAAGAGCGCTGGGTCCGAAGGAAGTGCCCCAATCAACAACTCCGTCATCCCTGTTGACTATAAGAGTTTTAAAGCCACTTGGACTGAGGTGGTGCACGTCAATCGGGAACGATGGAGGGCCAAGGTGCCCAAAGGTAACATGCCCTTAGGGACTGTCCCAGGAGACTTGTCCAAACCACCCAGCACCCACTCATAAAATAAGGCATTGCCTTCCCCTCCCCCGCACTGATTCATAGCTGTTGCACATGAAGCAGAATCTCAGGATGTAGACTCAAATTGCTGAATGGTAGCACCTGCCCTGTTTTGATCTTTATTATACCTAAAACTCAATGTGCGATAGAGTGATGCAGACCACCACGCCGCCTGACAACGTGACCTTGGTGTTGTATGACTGAACTCTTCTAGGTATGAAGGTCGCACAGGATGGGTGGTGTTATTTCTTGGTTTCTGCAGCTAGACCATCTTGTCATTCTCATTTCATATCATGTGGCACCATTATGAGGCCTTTATTTCTTCTTTTATCTAAGCAAAGTCTGGCCATCTTTCTTTGATGTTGACAATCTCCTTTCAGTCATTACTCAGACTGATCTGCTGAGATGAATGTGCAGGTCAACAGAGATCCGCAGAAGCAAACATCATCCAAAGTCAGGTCAGAAAAGACAGGGACATGGATGGCTCTTGGTGCTCAGGGAGGAAGCTGATTCCAATGGATTTGTGGAGGCGAGTCTTCGACAGCAGCCATTTTGTTGTTGTTGTTGTTGCTACCATCTATTGAGTGCCAGCTGTGTGCCAGGTTCTGTGCTCTGTGCCAAGGGAGCAGATATGAGTAATAGACATCCTTGTCATCAAAGCCCACAGTCTCCTGGGGGGAGGGGATATTACTACAGGTTTCCTTTCAAAGGAGAAATGGGAGTTCAGTCAAGGCCTGGCATTTGTCACCAGTACTCATAAGCCCTGAACGTCCCTTACTGCAGGCAAGGAGCGTTTTATCCCGAAACATACATCCATACTTTTATCCACCCAGTCTGGGAAGAGCATGTTCAGGCAGTCTTGGTCCCTCATATATTGGGGGGCTGCTGCTAGGATTGGAGAGAACACACCTCACTTAGAGACGGAGTTATTCAAAGGCCAGCCACTGTGACTTATCCACAAAATCCTGTCCAAGTGGGCTCTCATTTAAGGTGGGGCAAAGGGTTTGTATGTAAGGTGCTTTTAAGGCCTCATTGGTCCCTTACCATTTCAGGGAGCCAGTGCCCCCTCCATATTTTAAAAGTAGCCTTTCACAGTTCATTCAGATGCGTTCAACATTTAAATCCTCCCTGTTGGCAGGCGTTGCAAGCAGGGATGGCAGCTACTGCATCATCTCCAAGGCAGCACCTGCGTATCATCAATTACACTCATTACACTTGAAAACCCAATTCCTGACAACACCCAATATAAAGACGTACTTCAAAATAATTTGTTTGTAATTATCTGGCTTACTAAAATTACCTTCTGCAACTAATCACCTGGGGGAGCATTAGCCAGTTTCTTTACCAGGAGAAAACTGACCCTTTGAGAAAGACAGGTAAATAAACAGCTAATAATTCTTAAATCCATTAGGTATGCTAATAAAGATATGCTGAAGCAATTTTGGAAGCATAAAAGGACTTGTCCCGAACCCTGTGTGGGGTGTTTGGAAAGGCCTCTGGTAGCCAGGACTTGAAGGATGCCTGAACTTGAGCCCTGAAGAAGGTGTTGTATTTAGAAATGGAGAGCAGAGAGAAGGGGATGGACCCAGGCACAGAGCCCTGTTATATGTATTTTGTGGGAGGCTAGTTTGGTTATCAGAGTGGGGCAGGACAGAGGCGTTCAAGGTCAGTGGAGAAGCATGAAGGCTGGGGGTGGGCTTGGCCTGTCCATGAGGATAGAATCCTTCTTGTGGAAAGGATGGGGGTGGCATTTCACAATGATGTCTGCCCTACCTCCTCCTTGTAAGAGAAGTGTCTGCCTCTTTTTTTTCTCAGAGGAGTTGTTCTATTTCTACTCTCCAGGATGGCCTACAAGGGGGTAATTTCAGTTGCTGGGGTAAGGGAGAATTGAATCCCTACTTGCCTTGTGCTCTTTGAAAAGTTCAGGTAGATTCTTTGAGAAAATTTCACTTTGGGAGTGATAATGCACATCACAGAGTTGATGCAAAGAACAGAAGTAATTTATGTGAAGCGCTGAGGACAGAGCCCACACATAAGTCGTTGCCTGTAGGTGCTAGCTGTTACTTTTAAAAATGAGAAAAGAAGGATAGATGTTTGAAAGCAAAGTTAAGAAGATGGTAGTAACATAGCAACCTGTAACTATTATTTTATCACTTTCAGCCTCCCAGTAATGCTGTTGATGGTTGGATCAGTGTTTAAAACCACCAGTTTGCATCTGTTTTTCTGTTAGTGATCAGTTTGTACTTGATTATCCCAGGCTGTTTTGCTCATTGTTTTTGTTTGTTTGTTTCTTACCAGAAAACCCTGATTTCAACAAAGCTTTCCCTGCATGGGGCACTTGAATATATGTTGTTACTAAACTGGTCAGAAATGGGATTGGATCTAAAGTCTTGGTTTTATTAACCAATCTGATTTACAAAGCTAGGTAGACCAGAACCCATAGTTGTCAGGAAAGATTAAATCAGTATTTTTTATAGGCCTCAGAGCTGGAAGTCGTATTTCCAAACAAGAATGTGTTGGTATAACAATTTGCAAGTTTGGTCCGTATTAATCAATTTCCATTCAGTATTTAATACTTTTTAAACTATTTTTTTTCTGGAGTAAAAATAATATGTGTTTAGGTTATAATGCTGAAATATAAATAAAAACTCATACATACATAAAAAAATAAAAAAAACACTCATCCCTCTAGTCAGATATAACTATTATTGAAATTCCAATGTAATTCTTTTTAGTTTTTATATGTATATATTATATTATATATTTTACATATATATGTAAAAGTTTTCCCCATAAATTGGGATCATAGTATATTATCATCTTGTAGTTTACTTTTCTAACTCTATTTTGAGCATTTTATCCTGATACTGAATATTCTTAGAAAGTATAATTTAAATGGCACCATTGTATGTCATTTCATAGTTGAACCATCCCTTTATTACTGAGCATTTTATTTCTAGCTTTTGAATTTTTCTGTCAGCTGGAACACTTTTTGGCTAATATTTTTAGAAAGGTCCTATAAGAACACCCCTGAGTCCTTAGATGTCTAGAAATACCTTGCTGTTGTTCTTGTATATAATTGAGAGTTAACTATTTGAAATTTGTATAGTATTTTTTTTTGTATAGGTTGTATATTTTTGTATATTGAAATTTGTATAGGTTGTTTTTTTTCAGTTAGTCAGTTTCTGCCTTTTTCTTTCTCTCTTTCTGTTTGTAAGTAGATTAAACAGGCATTTCAGAAAATGATATCAAGGGATAAATAACTCAATACCATTTTAACCAAAAGCCTATAGTATCATTATTCAGAAAGGCAAATTAAATGAAGAAATTGATGTATTTCTCCAAAACTGTACAGACATTCAGCGTGAGGTAGAACCAGTTCTTAGGAAGAACGTAATTCATGGATCACGAGGGCCCTATGCTACCTTAACTCTTTTGCTGCTGCTTTTCCATTTCATAATGAGTCACATCAGCACAGATAGGCTGAAATGGGATTGAACTACACGTCTGCTAGTCCAGAAGCCTAGAACTGCCAAGGACATTAAATCTCAGACCTGAAAAGCTTATTCTCTGTATATATGCCATCATAGGGACCTGTCAGCACGTTACAAATTGATTGTGCTCTCCCCTACTTTTTCTCACTGTAGAACCATTTTATTTATAGTAATGATACCACTCTGTAAATATTAGGGAATGTGATTACAGTGGAACAGACCTACCTCCTGTTGATTTATTTTCTATTCTCTTATTGATGCGTTTGCTTGTTTCGGTCTACTTTGTTTGAGTGGTGCCACTTTGGGTTATGATGGTTGATCACATATTTCAGAAACAGGAGAAAGAGATGGACGTGGAGTAGAGGAGTTGAAGGACCTTGCAGAGTTATCCATGGAGCACGAGAGCTGCAGGGAAAGAGGCCCCGCGGTGGGGCCGGCTCATGTTGGAGTGGATTGTGACGTCATAGGAGCTACCTTTCATTAATTTCACCATTAATTGCCTGCTGTCAGCTGTAGTTGAGCAAAACCAGATTTGCTTCTGAAATGTACCCCCTCCCAGTTTTTTTGGTTTTTTTTTTTTTTTTTTTGCTAGATTTCCCATAGAAAATTGGTCTGACTCAGTTGTCAGATGAATTTTTCTTGCTCAGACAATATTTTAGGCTCTCTTCTGGCAAACCAGACTTTTAACACCTTCAGTTTTTAATCAAAATTATTTTTAACTTGAGGATATTTTGAATGTTGAAAGTTTGCCACAGATTCAGTGGGGGTTCGGTGAGGGGATTATAACTTGTTTTACCTGAAACCTGAGTGTGAATGAATTCTCCTGCCCTGTGCTTCAATTTCCCTGTCTGTGTAGTAAGAATAGTCATCTTTTTACTCACTTATATTAGTGGTTAAAGAAACTACCATTTGTCAAATGGCCGATTTTCTCAGGCCAAGACTTCCGAGTTTGTATTCTTTCTGTGTTTTACGTCAGCCTAGATTGCTGATGATGGAATATGTACAAGTCTGGCTCATTGGCAGGTAGGGTGACTCACACCCATTGTGTACATTTCCTTTCGTAAACAAATACTCCATGAGTATCTGCTATGTGCCAGGCTCTGTACCAAGCACTGGAATTCAGGGATGGAGATGACACTTGACCTTTGTCCTGGGGGCACTACGAAAGGATGAGGACAGGTGGGTGAACATTCCAGTGGGCCTCCTATGGCCCTGGCATCTACTGAGGTGCCATCTCTCTTGCAAGGGCATTCTTGTACTCTTTAGTTGTACCTTTCTGGAAGAGCCAGAAGACATCTCATAGTATATATACATGTAATTATGTCACTTTGTAAAGAAATCTTTCTTTACCTTTTCATTGTAAATTATAAACACATCCCGTTGGGAAGTAGAATGGCACAAAATATTGAGTGGCAGTCACTTAAACTTGAAATCAGTGCTTGTGAATGCTGAGTGCATATTAGAACCATCTGGAGATCACTTAAAATATCCTATTCTTTTGCTCCCCTCCTTCTAGAATCTTATTTATTTGGTCTGGGGTGAGGCCAGGTTTCGATGGGTGGATGGACAAATCAATGAAGGGATGAATGAAAGCCTCATAATGTATCAAGGAGGACATCTGAGCCAGGCAAATGTAAGGACAAGAAAAGTCAAATGAAGCCAGAGGTGATAGACACCCACAAAGGACAATACCGTGAAGCCCCATGAACATGTGAGCGGGACCACATTTGGGTTTTGTGCTTCTTAGCAGCTAAATCAAAGGGAAATGTCACATGCATAACCACACTGGTGCCCATTAGATTAAAAATAAACTTGTTGTCTATGAAAGTCAGTTTTTGTCAGGACCAAGAGAAATAAAGAGGACCCCTGCTAATGAGGTAGGACATTGTTCACATACCTAAAGACAAAAGTCAGTATTGCTTTTCATAGCGGAAGTTGATGGCGCAGTGTGGAGGGTCTTTTGAGTGAATGGGCTGCTAAGTGGGGTGAGTCTCTGGGCCTTAAGGGAGGATTGGCCTCTGCTAGGTGCCTTCCATCACCTAGTGTGTTATTTTCTACAACCCAGCTCCACTTCACTGCCTCCAAGGTCCCGCATGATCTCAGCCCTGCACGTCCTTGGCCATTTCACTGTCTCATTTGTCATTAACCCCTTGCTAAATTTGCTTTAGCCATACATGCTAACCCAAAGTTTCTAGAACATACCAAGCTCATGCCTACCTCGCGGCCTTACATTTTTTTACTTCCTCTGCCTGGAAGGCTCTTTTCCCTGATTATTGCATAGCCAGCAATTAATCATTCAGAATTTGGTACAGATGTCACCTTCTTTACCTCCTTATCTAATGCCACCTCCCTCCCACACTGTCTCGTATTACTCTGCTTAATTTTTGCAAAGCCCTTTTCATCATCTGAAATTAGCAATTTGTTTACTTAATTATGGTCTTCTCTACTCCATAAGTCTGCTTGCTGCTAGGCCAGTGCCTAAAATGGTGCTTGACACTCTAGCTGCTCGGTAAATACTAGTTAAATGAATCATCCAATCTTTTCATAAACATGTGACCATATGCAGTTATGGTATGTTTTTGATTAAGCAAAGAGCCACACCCTTTCGCACTCAACTGAACTGGAAATAAGGCTGACATCCTCTCATGAAAGGGAAAGACATAGACCAGGGTACCTAGCCAAACTAAAAGCCACCTCTCATCTGTGGACAGTTGGCAGACCGTGTTTTTTGAAAGGCTTAATTATCCACTGCCCACTTTTAAATTCACAGACAGTGGCCTGAAACCGTATTCTTCTAGTAGTGGTTATTTTTGCTGTCCTTTTGTTCTTTAATCAATAGCTTATGTTTAAACTCCAGGTCCTAAGCAAATCTACACAAGACTGCAGGTTTTACTGTGACTGTGGGGAAGTTAGTCTCTGAGCCTCAATTCCACATTTGTAAAATAGAGTTCCAGTAGTAGCAGCTACCTCCTAAGGTTCTTTTGAGAATGAAAGGAAATAATCCTTGAAAAGCATTTAGCATAATACCTGGCATCAAGGACACACTCAAGAGAAGTTATTGATGAGGATTATGATAATAATAATAATGCCAAGTATACTGGTTTATGAATTATTATTATTATTATTACTACTACTTTCTCCCTGCCCCCTCTTCTAACCCACTCTTCAGAAATGACATCACCATGACCTGATTTTATTTGTTTCCTGAATGTAAATGCCAGTCTGACGTGAATTAACCAAAAACAAACCCAAAACACTCAGTAGACACCTTAGGTCATTTTAGTGTATTAATTACCAGTGCCAATAATTGAACAGTCAAAGAGGCAATTCTAATGGTGTGACCTCTTCTTATCCTTTCGGTGCCTTTATTAACTTGCGATGGACACAGAGGAGAAGGCTAAGAAGGAAGCCGAGGAAAAGGCTCGCCTGGCTGCAGAGGAGAAGCAAAAGGAGATGGAAGCCAAAAACCAGGCCGAAGCAGGCGCACCTGGCAAAGCGGAGAAAAAGGCATCTGGCGAAGCTCAGAATCAAGTCAATGGAACCCGCCCCAACAAAAGCCACAACCCCCATGGGAAAAACTCCAAAGCTGAGACGTCGTCAGGAGAAAAGCAACAGAATGGTGAGTCGCATCACCCTGCTAAAAGGCCCTTTTTGGGGTGTGAATGACGTGATGAATGGATACTGGTCATCCAGCTGCCGGGGACCCCGCCTCTCTGGGCTGTGGATCCCATCAGGATCCGTCAGAAGCAGCCAGATGC
Source organism: Hipposideros armiger (assembly GCF_001890085.2). Classification (NCBI taxonomy): domain Eukaryota; kingdom Metazoa; phylum Chordata; class Mammalia; order Chiroptera; family Hipposideridae; genus Hipposideros; species Hipposideros armiger. The sequence continues at coordinate 770,183 of NW_017732159.1, forward strand.
CCGCCTGGGCCATTCTCCCTGGGGGAGAGTGATTCCTTTTGGGCCCTTCCCAGTTGTTCTGGAGACTGACCAGGACCTGCCTGCCCACTGGGGAAATTACTATGAACAATCCCAGCACATCCCTGAGTGCTTCCTGCCAAACTTGGTGACTGGAAAGTCAGTGTCCCATATCTATTATCCCTCTAGCAGGGCCGGCCGTCAGGTCTGCCTAAGGCCCATTCCTGTAGCGTGTGTCCATATCTCTGTATGTGAATAAGTATATACATTAGGGTAACCAGCCGTCCCAGTTTGTCTGTTACTGAGAGGTTTCCTGGGATACAGGGAAACCTGAAGGGTTCCAGGGAAACCGGGATGAGCTGGCCACTGTAGTGTACATATAGTTGATGATTTCTTATATTGAATGCAACAAATATTTATTGATTAACAACTACAGGTCAAGTGCTGTGCTTGGCACTGGGGATTTAAAAATGGAAAAGTCCCAAGAAGTCCATGATTTCATAGGGGATATAGACATCCTCAGAAGTCATTCTAGGACACTGTGAACAAGTCACAGCAGTGGCTTGGCAGGGGAGGGCCCAAGGGACATGTGCAAGGAAGAGGCATTGGCCTTGCTGGGTCTGAGGCTTGCACAATGGGGGACACGTCAAGGACGGCCTCGTGAGAAGGTGACGTCTGAGCTGGGATTTATGTCCTGAAATGTGCTGGTCAGATGGGAGACAGGGAATCTTCATCCGGAGGGAGCGACATGAGCTAAGGTACGGGGATATGGAATTCGTTTCCTTGTTTGGGGAAGGCAGAAAGTTCAGTCTCGGGAGATGTCAAGTGCCAGGTTGTGGCAATGGAGTGTCGCAGTCAAACCGATCTGGATTCAAGTCGCAGCTGCGCCTCTCACTTCTTGGTGGCCGTGGCCAGGTCACTTAACTTTCCATTCTGCCTGTAAAAGAGGCGAGGGCTACATGAGCGTCCAGTAATAATGATAGCAAAAACGATGACAATAAAACAAATGGCATTTATTAACTATACACCAGATATCGTTTTAAGTTCTGTCTTTAGATATTCGTTCTCCTACCTGCCTGGTAGGGCCAGGTGCTATACCTATATTATTCTTACACAGCCTGGGTAAATGAGACATATGTAGAAAGGGCTCAGCACAATTCTCACCAAGTATTTTTACAATGAGCACATATAAACGTGTCATCAGAAAGCAATATTTTAATACCTATATTAATGATAGTATCGGTTATTAATGGAAGTTCCAAGAACATTGCATACATTCCTTCAGGTAATCCCCAAGACCATCTGGGAGGCAGGAAGGCTGTTATCCACCGTCCAGCCCCTCAGCAGCCTGGTTCCAGAGACTGCTTGTAACTAGTTTGCTCTTATCCGAGTGCATCATAGTCTAGAAAATATGTTCAGTGTGATGAGACTTTATGATACACCTATCGGAGTGTTAGGGGGCCATGCAGAATACCCGTTCCTTCCCCTCCCCGAGGTCGGGACCGACTGAGAGAGAGATACCAGACTCAGACAGTTAATGATCAGAATATTAGCTGCCCTGCAGCTGGGGCTGAATTGGAACACGTGGACTTGGTCTGCTGAGCACATGGGTTCTTCACACACCTGCCCTGAACTGAGCTCAGTAACCAGACACTGGCAGAGCAGGCAGGCTTTGGACTGGCCCCTCAGCTGCACCCTAGCATCCCAGCAGGCTGCTTCTAGGTAAACAAAAAAGATGTGCATCTCATGGAAAACACACTTCAACGGGGACTGGGGGCTGCAGAGATGGGTACCTGGGCTGAGCTGTGCATATACAACTTCTAGATGATTCTTTCTCCGTCCTAAAGGAGGAGCGTGTGACAGAAGCAAGACATGCTTCTCCCCTACTTGTTTTCTTTAGGAGAGTGGCTTAAAAATGTCTTTCCCTTAATAAGGACAGTCATTATAAGTTCACTAACATTTACTGAGTGCTTAACATGTGCTGGACATTATATGTATGATTTCACCTACACTAAATCATTGAAAAATCCTAACAATTCATCCCTAATTTGCAGATGAGAAAATGGAGATTCAGAAAGGTTAGATCACTTGCTTAAGGTCAAGCAACCCTTAAGTAGAGATTTCAGGGCAAATTTAGTTCTGTGTGACCCAAATTCTAAATTCCATTAGCCAGCATGTTCCTACTATTTGCAAGTTTCGTTGCTTTTAGAGAGAGTAGGAAGTCAGAGAGATATTGAGACGCAGCTGCTGTCCACAAGAAGCTTAATATGTTTATTCCAGGAGTTGGCACACTCTTTCTGTAAAGGATCAGATTGCAAATATTTCAGGCTTTGCAGGCCACACAGTCTCTGTCACAACTACTCAATACTGCTGTTTTAGTGTGAAAATAGCCGCAGATAATATGTAAACAAATAAATGTGGCCTGTGTTCCATTACACCTTTATTTATGGAAATTGAAATTTGAATTTTATATAATTTTCACATGTCATGAAATGTTCTCCCCCCCCCCCCAACCATTTAAAAATGTAAAGCCCATTCTCAGCTTGTGGACCATACAAAGTCAGGCAGTGGCGCCAGGTTTGGCCCACGGGCCACGGTTTGCCAACCCCTGGTCTGGTCAGGGAGAGAAACCAATGAGAAGGGTATAAACAAATACCCAGAGAGGGTAGAGGTGGCAGTCATTTATTTTGAAGATGATTGGGGAGAGCGTGAAAGAAACAAAACACGAGCCTGAGCCTGCACGTAGGTTGGGCTGGTTTCACAACTGTGTTTATTTCCCAAAGTAAACATAGTCTACCATTTCCCTTAAAAATTAAGTATTAAATGAGAGGTGGGAAAAGAAATCAATTTAGAGCAATAATCAGAAAGGCTAATGGTGGTTCAGGACTGTGTTACAGCAGCCTAATTAAAGTGATTTATAACTGCACAGAAAGGCCCTTTTGTTCCCCCCTGTTTATTGAATAACAGCTCACATCAGCCATCACTCCATATACAGCCCATGGGAAATTACCTAATGGGTTCTCTTCAAGGGATGTCATCAGACAAGTGTGTGTCACTTTCCTGGCACCCTCTTTGTGGCTGCCCAAGATATTTCCAGTTTAGAGCTGAAGGATACTGGTTACGTGAGGTTCTTGGGGTTTGGTCTCCTATCAGCAGTTTTGAGAGCTCCTAAAGCTTTGGTCTCCATCAAAACACTTCCTGTCTCAGCCTTCCCAGCCCTGACTGAGGAGAAGGCAGGCTGCCACAGGTTGCTGGCTAGCCTCTGGCAAATTGAACCACCCCTGCGGACTTCCAGAAGAGATCCTGGCCTTGCTGCAGCTATGGGTAAAGCTTTAGTCCAGGGCAACCAGGAAGGCTTACGTAGAGTCCATCAGGCCATAAAGGCTCATTTCGTAAAGAAAGGTCATTTTTCTGCAAGGAATTCGTTTGATTACAGGGCTCAAGGTTCTCAAGTTCATCTCCGCCATCTTTAAAACAGGGATAAGCCAGTACTTGTACTGTTCCATGGTACATCCAGGGGGGTTCATCTGTTTTGACCACTGGTGCTAGTGGAAGGTGATGGCTGCATCCTCCCCTTAAGCTCTTCTGGCTGGCACCCTGGCCAGAATCGACTGCCCTTCCCCTCAGTCCCTCCAGCCAATACATCTCATTTCAGAATTAAGAATAAGAGAAAAATTTGAGAGGTTTTTGAGTCTTAACTAGGTTAGGATTTATCAAATTCCATTAAAGGCACATACTTTGTAGAATACAAAGAATAGCCAAAGATGGTCTTGAACTATCCTTACTTAGATAACCATTTATAAATCTGTAGGCCAAAGGCATTTAGAAATGGCAACAGTCAGCAGAAGCTTGAGCCTCGTAGGAAAGTTGCAAGAAACAGTGGTTGAGAACTTGGCCTCTAGAATCAGACCCATCTGTGTATATTCTGGTAAATTACTTTATTTATGCTTTAGGTCCAATAGCCATACAATGGAGGCAATGTAAGTTTCACGGCAGTCCTTTACAAGTTGATTTAAGTAAAATTACTTCCGTAGAAAGATTAGTGAGCCATTTGTTCAAAGACTGTCAGACAAATGGCTTAAACCAGATCTATGGCAGATAAGAGGGGCAGTTTGGCTGCCAGAGGGAGACCCACAGGCACGGTTAGGGGCTGGGCTGGGCCCAGGGGAGTGTGTGAAACAGGCAGGTGAGCAGCCCACTGAACTTAATACAGCTGGACTGACGGATGTGGGACAGAGAGGCTGCAGGGAAGTCAACGGAAAGCTCAAACTTGGAAAACATCCTGTCATTTGGTGAGTTTGTTACTCAACAAATTAATCATTCAGTGAATTAATCTTTGATGAAGTTACCTCTTTTCAATAATAACACCTTCATAACAGGGTAGTTATAAGAATTTAATGAAGTGATGCATGCAAAGCATTTAGCACACTATCTGGCACAAAGAAAGCAAAGAAGAGAAATATATTTGGGTCCTGCTCACTGCAATTGCTTGCAATTATTATTAGGGTCTTTTTGCTTCAGTAAGTACCGGTATTTCAATAATAATGTATTCTTGGTTTTATGCAGGCTTTAAAAAAAGCTACCATTAGTAATCGGTAAGAAAAATATCCTAAACTTGAAAATAAAGCTTGGGGGGAGGGGTGCTACGTTTGTTTGGTTCTTTCTTTCTTTCTTTCTTTCTTTCTTTCTTTCTTTCTTTCTTTCTTTCTTTTTTCTCTCTTTTAAATTAAATGTATTGGGGTGACATTGGTTAAGAAAATGATATAGGTTTCAAGTTCTTTCAATGTCACACTGGCATGTTGTTGAGCAGACCTGGCCAAGGGATATTTATCTTAGGCAGGTGTCAGCAAACTTTGCCTGTGAAGGGCCAGATAGTAAACATTCCTGGTTTTGTGCATCTCTGTTGAAAGTATTCAATTCTGCATTGCAGCTTGAATGCAGCCATATTTGAATGCAATATTGAATGCACAATATTTAAATGAATGGGTGTGGCTATGTTCCAATAAAACTTTATTTACAAAAGCAGATGGCAGGCCAGATATGCTCAGGGGCCATAATTTGCTGATCCCTACTCTAGGAGAACTTGACTTTAACTTTGTCATTTACCATTTGATTCAAGCCCAGGTATTGTGACATTATATGCTAATGTGCAGATATTTGAATAATAGGGGAGATAACCCCAAAGGTTATGGTTTTATAGTCTTGTAGGACATATCCAGTTTTGTCTCTAACCTAGCAATCTTATTTTAATACATTTCTAAAATACCTATAAATACCCAGCTCCTTAAATACTCCTGGAACTCTCCTTACTATCTCTCTCATTCCCTCATACATGAATTAAATAAGATTTTGGATGTGTTCATTCAACATTTGTAGGCATAGTGTTTTTGTTTTTTGTTTTTTACTTTTACAAATTACATTTCAACAAGCTGCTTAATTAGAATGCCTTTTATATTAATAGTTCTGTTTTACAATAATAACAACTGTCACTGAGGATGTGTCAGATACCACATTCAGTCCTTTACATGCATTTGTCCACATATTATGCCTGTAAAGTAAATATTAATATCCCCGTTTCGCAGACAAAAAGGTTGAACCCCCATAAAAGTTAAATAGGCTTTCCCTATTTAATTCCACAACCTAACTATACTGCTGAGTGACCTTTCTTGGAGGATAAACACCGTTGACTTAGGTACAACCCTGCTTAACAGGAATTTTCGGCCTTAATTTCCAAATCATAATCCAATATGTAGGATGTAACATGTGGTTCAAAGGATATTTACACTCAGACACCCCCTCATGATGAAAATTATGCTTTTACCTTGACAGGTTTAAAGATATTTATAACTTCCTCCTGAGGTGTCTACGTATACTGTTTGTCATGTTTGTTACTTTCAGGTGACTTGAAAGATGGCAAAAATAAAGCAGACAAGAAGGATCAATCCAATGTCGGAAATGATTCAAAGAAAACAGATGGTAAGAGCATAATTCTCATTACATTTTTCCATAAAATGTGCAATTTAATGCAAGCTTGTTAGAATTCTACCCAAAATTGAAATTGTGGTTGTTAATGTATTCTTATATTACACCCTGAAAAAACACTTTATTACATTTAAAGAGTACTGTTATCCCTTTTTCAATCATTTGCAATTATTGTTGCATCTCTTCCCTTCCACCCTCCAGCATACTTTCTCCATCACAAATGCATTCTATACTTTCTTTTCCCACTACCATTTTTCATTGTAAACTTTATAAAAAGTTGATTCCAGACTTGCTGATTATAATGGAATGGAATATGATGAGTCTTTGATCATGAGCTGTGCAGTATAAATGGGAAATGCTCCATGTTTTTACTTTTCACATTTTTTACCTTTAATGAGTTATTACTTTTGGTAAAAAGTAAACAGAGGTCTGTGCAGCATTACCATTATGTTGGGAGGCCCACAGGCTGGAGAACATACATAGCTGTAGAATAAAGGATGACAATCTCAAACCAGCTAGACTGACTCTATCTTGCAGTGGGCTTTATGAGCACTCCTTTTACTCTCCATAAACAACATTCCACTTTTTCTAAACCCTGAAAGTTCAAATTATATTACCTTCCAAACGTCAGACTATCATGTTGAGGAAACCACTCTTGCTTTTTATATAAACCTCCTGTTTCAGTTGTAACATGGGCTCATTTCTAGTTATTCCCTCATACATATACATGATGTTAAACTAGAAAATGAAAGTTTCCATGGAGTGGTTTTTGTTAGAGTTCCAGCGTCTTTGAATCACACTTCCTTGGAGATATTGTGTTGGATGCTAAGCTTAGTTTAGTTATAACGTCATTGAAGAACAAGTTGAAGAATAAGAAGATATCTGAACACAACACTGCACACACACTTATATGCATGAAATCCGTTCTCAAAACTTTCCTTTAAGGTCATTCAAATAATTCACTTCAGGTGTCTTATCACATTGTATCTGGAGAACACATATGTGCAATTTTCACCAAATTTCTTGTGCAAATGGAAACCACTTACCTAATAAATATACCCTCCTTGAATGATTGTGACTAAGATGTGAATTACATAGAGATAATGTAGAATTCAAATGACAGCCTCTTGCCCAGACTCTGTTAGACGCAGCATAAAAGCCCAGAATAAACCAAGTCCCAAATCTTTCACATGGGATCTTGAATTTTGTTGCATTTTTGTACTGTGCTACAAATATCTGTTATAATCTTGTCATGTGAGCAGTGGGACTGAATTGTATTATCTTCATTAAGCACTCTTATTTTACCTGTGCCCCTTTTAACTGAATTGCCCCCAAGTATTTAAAGTAATTACACAGTTTGTTTTTACTTTGTGGAGAAGGGTAATGAAATAGATATTATGTTCCATTACACAATTAAGTGTAAAGTTGGTTGTTTAATGAACTGGATTCTTGATCCCATAGGGCAGCAAACATGATGCAGTAAATAAATAGACAATTTCTAAAGTCCATCCATTTTCCTCTTCATAACTGTAATCTGCCACTGCTTCAAATGGGGCCTGTTGTGACCGTATACTTGCAAGTTTGTGCACAAACTTGGGCATGAACAACTTGGTATTTTAATTTCATTGATGGGCTAACATGACTTCAGTCATTAATCACTGCTTTGTATTATCAGGACTTAGATTATAGGGCTTTAATTACTTGTACTATCTTAGTCTGAAATGTTTACCAGGACTAAGGGTAATTCTTGGTGGCATGAAATGGAAAACAGTTTGATCAGTCTCACTACCCCTTTCTCTCCCGTCATCAATGCTCTCTACTTTAAACAACACTTTAAATGATGTATAGATTAGTACATTGATTATTAAAAAACTATCTAGTAACACCAGGTACAGTTTTGTAGAGATGGGTTTATTTATAAGAATGCAATATTAACATTTTCTGGAAAATACAGTAAGCTATAGGAAAGACATTCAAATGGGAGCAGTCAAGCATGTTTTCATGTAACAACTAGAACATTTTTGAACATTTCTTTTTAATGGATCCTGTTGCCCAGGATCCTGATGACCAGGGAGGGGGGTCAATTTTGAATGCCCCTACCCTTGATCCAACCTTCAGGAACAAATGGTGAGCAGTTCTGTCTACTTTTTGAGAGGGCGTATCCAAGCACAATTCAGTGCCCAGTGTGATCAAGCCCACTGTGGTTTGAAGTTTCAACACTGTATGCATCCACAAAGAAATTCAATGGAAACTGGACCAGCGTTGGTTGTCCCCAAGCTCCAGTGAACCGAGGCATGCAGAGAGGAAAGGAGCATGTGTCGAAAGAGTAAATTACATCCCAGCATAATGAACACACTGCAGTTGTACATTATCTCTGTCAGGCTACCAAGGGTACTGTACAGTACCCTGCAGCACTAATTTTCTAACTGACTTCAAAGAATGAATGTCCTTTGAAAATGTCTTGCTTTTTCTTAGAAAGAAATGTACTAACACAAAAAGATACGAGCTTCTGAGCTAAGATTCTCTCAGGGTCTAAACTTTTACAGTGGTACAGTGTCATTGACAAACTTGTGGGGTACCACATGAATAGATAATTTTTAGTGTGTTTTTTTAGTCATATTTGAAACATCTTCATCTCTTAGACCGGCCATAATTTTTATAGTTGCCCTGAAATATGAACTTGCCCTTAACATTATATATAATATATGAGATATTCAGTGTTTGTGTCTCTCAAAGGATTGATTATAATTAGGCCCTGCAGGGTTGCTTGCCAAGTCCCAGGGAGGGAGTTCAGCAGGAATTTCTCCTTCATTGAATGTTTGGGAATTGAAATATTTAAAGATGCTGGTTCATGAAATTTAAAAGTCAGTTATGAAGAGTGGATGAAAAACCATCAATGGAGCATCTGCTTCTGCCAAAGAGGAACTAACACAAGTAAAATTTACCCTTCCACTCGAAGCCATCAAGAAAACAAAGACACATCTCTAGAAGAATGGTTTTCAAGCCAGTAGACATCAAGAAATGAAGGACAGTGATCTCTGAGATTCAGGAAACAAATGAAGTGAGCCTGACAATTTCCCAGCTTACTGCCTTGAGAAGATGGCTCCCGGGCTGCATAGAAGGGAGGAACCCAGGCCGACCTGATGGACCCTTTGAGTTGAGGAGTTGAATAAGGATCCAGGGAGACAAGGGGGCTAGAGTTAACAGGATGAAGTAGAAGAGAGGGGACAGCTGCGGAAAGATAGAACTCCAGAGATCTGAAAAGTATTCATCAGAGTACTGATCGACCCATACAAAGAGGAAACTGCTTGAAACCATGAAAGAATCATTCAAAAGGATTAGAAGGAATGGTCCTGATGCTCACATTTCACACAGGGTGGGCAAAGTGCCTATTTTTACTTTCCAGACTTGAGTACCTCATAATTTAAAGGGAATTGGGTAGAATACTAATGATTGTCTTCACTTAGTAGTGGGGAATAACCAGCTTAATCTAAATGCTGCTTTGATCTCACCCAAGAAACCTTAAAAGCTGGACATAAAAGGATCAAAGTGATGCCAAATAACTGAATCCCAGAATAAAGTTTGCATATATATATATATCCCAGTACTCAGCAAGTAGAATTCAAAATGTCTAACATTCCAAAAATTACTGAACATGCAAAGAAGGAAAAAAATACTATCCCCTAAAAAGGGGGAAATACCAACCAATTGAAACCAACCCAGAACTGAGACAGATGTTACAATTAGCAGACAAGAACATTTAAAGCAGTTTTTATAACTGTTGTCTATATATTCAGAAGTTGAGTAGAGACATGAAAGATATAAAAAACAAAATCAAACTTCTGGAGATGAAAACTATAATGTCTTACAGGAAAAATACACTGGATGATATTAACCAGATAGTATTGACTGGAATTAATGATAAATACACTGGATGAGATTAGACATTGTAGAAGAAAAGAGTAGTGAAAAATTAGCTATACAAATTATCCAAAATGAAATACAGGAAAAAGAATAGAAATTATTGTAATGAGCATGAGTGAGTTGTAGGATACCTTTAAGCAGCCTAATGTGTGTATAACTGGAGTCTGTAAAATAAAGAAGAGAGAGAGAAAGAGAGAGAGAGGAGCAAAGAAAAATATTTGATGAAGTAATGGCTGAAATTTTGCCAAATGATGAAAACTAAATCCACAGACTTGAAAAGCTCAATAAAATCCAAGCACAAGAAATATGAAGAAAATTACACCAGAGCATACCATAATGAAATCATTCAATTTTTTCTTCAGTGATGAAGAGAAAAATTTAAAAACAGCTAGAGAAAAAAATGACACATGTATTGGGTTGTCAGAAAAGTCATGATGCATGTTTGCGACAGATGGCACTAGTTCATTTTTGGAAGTACTAGAGTCATTCACAATCTATGTTATTGCTATGTCATTTGACCGCTGACAGTTCTAGCTTCATTCTAAAAAAGTTGAGCGATTTGGTTGAGTTTTGGAGATTTTACAAGTTGAAGATGGAAGACCAAACTGTGCATTTTTGGTATATTTTACTGTTTTATTTCCATAAAGGAAAGAACGCACATCAAGCTTGTGAAAAGTTGCATAAAGTTTACAGTGACAATGCTCTACCAGAACGTCAGTGCCAATGATGGTTCACAAAATTCTGTGCTGGTGATTTTGATCTCAACGATGCTCCTTGGTCAGGGAGGCCCACCGAGGTTGATGATGACAAAATAAAGGCATTGATCGAGTCAAACCCATGTTACACGACATGAGAGATTGCAGAAACATTGAACATCCATCATTCAAGTGTTCACAACCACCTAAAAAGCTGGGATACATAAGCAAGCTCAATATTTGGGTTCTGCATGAGCTCAAAGAAGTTCATTTTACGGCGCGTATAAACATCTGCAATATTCTCATTAAATGTGAGGAAAATGATGCTTTTTTGAAGCGACTGATAACTGGTGATGAGAAGTGGATTGTATACAACAATGTGGTGTGCAAACAGCCTTGGTCCCAACGTGATGATTCGCCTCAAACGACATCGAAACAGACATTCATCAGAGGAAGGTTATGCTCTCAGTGTGGTAGGATTTTAAAGGTGTCGTGTTTTTCAAGCTCCTACCAAGGAACCAAACAATCAATTCAAATGTGTACTGTCGGCAATTGGACAGTTTGAATGAGTAAATCATCCAGAAAGGTCCAGAGCTTGTTAATTGTAAAGGAGTTGTGTTCCATCACAACAATGTGAGACCATACACAAGTTTGATCACCCGTCAAAAGATATTGGAGCTTGGATGGGATGTGTTGCCACACTCACCATACTCGCCTGACCTTGTGCCATCAGACTTCCACTTGTTTCGCTCTCTTCAAAACTCCTTGCATGGTATAATGTTCAATTCAGATGAGGCTGTAAATCAGCACCTTGTTCAGTTTTTTGCAAATAAAGACAGGTCCTTCTATGCACAAGGAATTATGAAGCTCAGTGAAAGATGGCAAAATGTTATCACACAAAATGGGCAATATATCACTGATTGATCTTTGTTCTTTATGTAAATAAATGACCTTTGAAAAACATAGAAAAAATACATCATGACTTTTCAGACAACCCAATACATATGAACAAAGATAACTAGATTTCTCTTCAGAAACAATGCAAGTGAGAAGACAGTGGAAGCAACAACATTTAAAAAGTGCTAAAAGAAAAAAAACCCAACAAAGAATTTTATTTTTCATACATAAAAGCTGAAAGAACTCATCACCGGTAGGTGCATACAACAAGAAATGTTGAAGAAAGAAGTATAATTATGCCAGATGGAAAGATGGATCTGCACAAATGAATGAGGAGCACTGTAAATGGAAACTAGGAGATAAATATGCAAGATTTTTCTTATTATCTTGAAGATAATTGACTACCTGAACAAAATAATATGTTGTTGGGTATATAACATATATAAAACTAAACTAAAATATATGACAACAGTAACATAAAAGCTGGGAGGGCAGAAATAGAAATACAGTATTATAAAGTTTTAATATTATACATGAAGTGGTATAATATCAATTGGAAGTAGATTAAGGTAAATTAAGAGCATATACCATAAAATTTAAAGCAGTTACTGAAATAACAAAACAAAGACATATAGCTAATAAGCCAACAAAAGAGATAAAATGGAATCATAAAAATAATCCAAATAAAGGTAGAAAAAAATACAAAGGGAACAAAGAACAGATGAAACAAACATAAAACAACTGGCAAGATTATAGACTTAAAACTAAGCAAATCAGTTACCACATTAAATGTAAATGGCCTAAACATCCCAATTAAAAGGCAGAAAATTTTAGATTGTAAGATGCAAGTATATTTTGCTTTTATATAAAAAGACACAAATATTCCAAAAGTAAAAGGATGGAAGTTGGTATACCAAAGTAACAGTAATCAAGAAAAAGAAAGTTTGAATAGCTATATTAATATCTAACAATGTAGATTTCATAGCAAACACTATCACCAGGGATAAAGAAGTTCATTTCATGATAAACTTGTCCATTTATCAAGAGGATATAAAAATGCTTTACATTTATGCAGCAAAATACATAAAGTGAAATGTAAAAAAATTTTTAATCACTATTTTATTTGGAAACATTAATATCCTTCTTTCAATCATAGATAGAGTATGTAGATGTAAAATCAGCAAGAAAAAGAAGACTTAAAACAACACTATCCAACCAATGTGACCTAATTGGCATCTCTAGAATACCCAACAAAAGGAGAATACACATTTTTTTCAAGTGCACACAGAACATTTATTAATATAGATCAGATTCTGGGACATTACACAAATCCCAATACATTCAAAAGGATTCAAGTCATACAAAATATGGGCACAGGTCACGGTGGAATTAAATCGGCATAAGGATATTTATATTATTTGATTATCCTTTTAATAGCTGTAGAACCTATTGTCACATTATCATTTTTTTATATTGGTAATTTGTGTTTTCTCCCTATTTTTTTTTCCTGACCAGTCTGGCAAGAGGTTAATACATTTCATCAGTCATTGTAATTAATATTTTTCATTATTTTTCTGTTTCTATTTTGCTGATTTCTTATCTGATCTTTATTATTTCCTTTCTTCTGCTTGCTTTTGGGTTTTGTTTGCCTTGTTTTATAGTTTCTTAAGGTGGAAGTTAACATCATTGATTAGAGACTTTTTTTTCCTTTATTATTATTTTTTATTTTTCAATTACAGTTGACATTTAGTATTATTTTATATTAGTTTCAGGTTATTTTCCTTTTTTTAAATATAGGCATTTAGTACTGTAAAATTTCATTTAAGTACTGCTCTAATGGCATGTCACTCATTTTGATATGTTGCATTTTTATTCACGTTCATTTTAAAATACTTTCTGATTTCCATTTTTATTTCCACATTGACCTAAGGGTTATTTAGAAATGTATAGTTTAGTTTCCAAATATTTGGGGATTTTTTCCTGAGACAGTTGAGATGTAAGTTCTTTCCAAATTGATCTATAGATTCTATGCAATCCCAATTAAAATTCTAGCAGGGTATTTTTGGTAGAAATTGAAAAGCTGATACTAAAATTTACGTGGAAATGCAAAGCACCCACAATAGACAAAACAACTTGAAAAAAGAAAGGAAAAGTTGGCCTGATTTCAAGATTTATAAAGCTATAGTAATCAAGGCAATATGGTATTAGCATCAAGATAGACAAATGGGTCAATGGAATAGAATAGAACATCCAGAGTAGACCTACATGTATACAAATGGTGATGGAACAACTGGATATCCATACACAAAATGATGAACTTCTTGCTACATTTCACATCAGATATAAACATTAAGTTAAAATAGATCATGAAATAGACTATTAACTTAAAATGATCATAAAATGGACCATAGACCTAAATTTAAAATGTAAAACTATAAAACTTCTAGTTAAGAACATAGGAGAAACTCTTTGTGGTCTTGGGCTAGGCAAAGATTTCATACATGTGATGCCAAAAGTACAAACCATAAAAGAACACATGGGTAAATTATACTTTATCAAAATAAAAAACTTCAAAAGCATCTTTATAAGAACAAAATGATAATCCACAGACTGAGGGAGAATAATTTCAAAGAGTATTTGATTTCTTTGTATATTCAGGATAAGAGTCAATCTCAATATTCAGTAATAAGAAAACAAACAACTCAAGTAAAAATATGCAAAAGATTTAAACAAACATTTCATCAAAGAAGATGTACAGCTAGCAAATATGCACATTAAAGTGATGTTCATCGACATCATTAGGGAAATGCAAATTAAAAGCCAAATTAAAAACCATACTGAGAGAAAACAAAGCAAAACAAAGCTTGCATGTGGGGAGATGGTTTTACCCTTGTGAATTATATTCATCTAATAATTTCTGAGCTCTCTACTTCAATTTGCCTGTCAGGGCGCAATTTTGTCAGCTTGTTTCCTCAACGAGGTAATCATATTCCTTACAGCTACTCTTTCTGAATATTTCTCAAATTACTTATGTTCTCCTCTTTAAGATCTCAGCACAGGAAAAATAGAAGTGGTAGTAGAACAAATATTGTTATTAGTTTGCATAGAATAACTAATTGTGATTTAAAAGTTTGTTGTGTACATTATGGCAATTTGTCTGTGATTTGATTCTTCAGGACCTTGACTTGCTACAGGGCTCACAAGAATCACCTAAAGAAATGAATGCGTTTTTCCCATTTTTCTTTCTAGCTGATGCCTACCAAGTTAGTTTGGAATGTAGTAAATAAGTGGAATTAATGACTTGGAGCTTTTTAGATGTCTTACATTCTATTATAATAGATGTAACAGCTCATTAATAAAAACAGTCAAAGGATATAGTCTGAACCTTTACACTTGAGTTGTACTTAACATTCTTATTCTTTAATTAATGTTGAAAATGTTTTGTTAGTTGCCCGAAGGGCTGGCATCATGGCTTGCTCTGCAGCAGCGTCAGGGTGTGAGAGAGAGGGACCCATGCAAGCCAGGAGGTGTGCCCTGCCCTGCAAATCCAGGGAGGAAACAGTCAAACAGCAGGGTGCAGGGAGAGACGCGTGTCTGTCTTTACAACAGAGATTGTTTTTGACTTAGGTTTGTGTCTAGAGATTTGAGAAGCAACACACATTTCCCATATTCAGGAGGCATGCGTTTGTGGAGGTCATCATTGGTTTTTCATATCTGCATAGACACCCGTATCCCAGTATTCTCATCTCAAGGAATCATATTCACCTTATTGTTTTTTCCAAACATTTCCTCCTCATACTACTTAGGACAATGGCGTTAGGCTGTCTGTATACACCAGAATAAAGAACTGCCCTATTTAGACCCATCAAAACCTAGGCTTATAGTTGACGCCTACTTTTATCACCTCATTGTTCCAATCTATGCTATTTCTTCCCACGGGGCTTTTTGTTATCACTTGTAGCTGATACTGGCTGTGTATTGGTCCCTGTAGAAGTATAGACACACTTGAACACATTTACTCATCTTCAGCACACTTATATTTGAATCAATCCCATGGGAATATTACAGGGCTCGTTTTCTTTCTTTCCTTCTTTCTTTCCTTCTTTCTTTCTTTCTTTCTTTCTTTCTTTCTTTCTTTCTTTCTTTCTTTCTTTCTTTCTTTCTTTCTTTCTCTCTTTCTTTCTTTCTTTAATATTTTCACCAATTTTTGAAAGTTTGATTTGGTGCTAAGTACCTGTCAATATAGCTTTAGTCAGAATCTAATGAGTTCACAACTCTTAGAGGATAGTGGTCTTCATGACCATCTCAGTTCAAACTTGTACCCCAATTTATGTTGCATAAGCTACACATAAGACAGTTTGGTAATAGAAGAGGTCATGGAATCTTGAGAATGCTTGACACAGGAATTGTAAAGTGAAATCCACTTTGTGGTTCTTCCTTTTGTTCCATGTAAGAACTGTCTTGTCTAGGAAACATGCAATTCCTCCGTGTGGGACCAGATGGTGATATAGAGAGTCCTACGAGAAGGGCTCTACACATAGGCAGACAGAGGAATCCCATATTGATGGCAAATGAAGAGCTGATTACTCTGCAGACTTGTTGACATGAAAATGAATACTCATGACCACTCATGAGTGTGACTGCCCATTCACTGATGTACAGTGCGAACTAGATCCTCTCTGTACACTGGAATGCTGACATCGACTGGCCAGTCAGTGGTTTCTTTCTCCTGAAGGAAAACCTACCTGGGAAGTCAAACCATATCAGAAGGCTGCTTGGCAAGCTGAGAATGTAAGGGGAGTTAGTTGGAGAATTGTTTCTTCAAGGTAGGCTATCCTGATCCATCTGCTTCCATCACTGGGATAGACCTGTCAAGAAGGATGGCTAGGGGCCATCTTGCATGCCCTATGTGCTAACAGTGCAGGAAACACCCCTCCACGGCACTCCTTTTTCTAGGCTCCTTTTTGACTGCTCATTTAGCCATCACATATCTGGATATCTTGGAGTAGATTATCATTCTTGTTCATTTTTTTAAGTCATCTTTGATTGCATTTCTGGACTTTAATCTTGAGGAAATGTCTGTGTTTTTAAGGCAGTGTTCTCAAACTTTTTCTTTCTCATTTCCCCTCCACTGTAGCTTATCTGATTTTCATAAGTTTTACATATCTCCGAAGGTACACCCAGATCATGAACTGTGGTGGGTAAAATAGGCCAAGGATGGTGAACAGTTCTCGGAACACCCAGACATGCAGATGTTACGCTGTTCTTTTCTCTCACACCCAAGACAGAGCTGCCATAACAATAACCTTGAATTCTTTCTAATTTACTTTCAAAATTAAACCTGTGTAACTTCTGCGCTTAACTGTTTTTAGCAATGATTGATTTGCAATACACCTCACCATTGATCATGACACTGAAGTCAACATCTGTTGCCTTGAGGTAGTTTCTACAAATAGTTTATCCCTTCCTTTTGTTTTTTTACTTGTTTCCCTCTCAGAGGTTAACATTATTTCTCAGTTCTGGGAAGGTATCTCATAGCCTTCTATATATTGACAAAATGTAGGCCTGTTTCTTTAATGAAGGGATTGCCCTCAACGTGAGAATCCAGCATCCTTATGGGTTATTTTCCACGAGTGCATAGGGACCCAACATCTGGAGTGCCCTGGGTCCCAATTAAGATAAGTCACATAGTCACACATATTCTGATTGATATCCCATTTCCCTTAGCCATTTGTCAATGAAAGCCCCTGTAACCCATTTAATTAACAAATTTATATGGATTAACACACGGAGCAGCAACAATAAGCAGACACTGTGGCTTAGCAAGAAGAGTCATAAAATATTTGTTTCCCAAACATTGTACATCCTTATTTTCTCAAGTAGTGTGATAACCCAAGTGTCTACACCCTCCACTCCAATGTCCCTGTCAAAAGAAAACAATATAAAGTTAATAAATGGATGAGAGAATACAATATCATTTTTGGATGTCTGTTATTCTCATGCATATTGATAAGACCTCACTAATTGGATTCCGAAAGGTTTTGCAGCTCAAAATATTTGATTGATATACTTCAGTGTCATTTGCTAGTTAACTTTAGAAGCTGCGCTTTAGGTTGACCAAACAATACTCGTAAGAGTGATTGCGAGAGCAGCAAAACTGAATTCCAACATAATTGTTTTTTGGGATGGATTTGGGGAAAACTATTAACCAATCCATGATATGTGGGTAGGAAGTGGGCAAATGGGGTGAACTCAAAAAAAATCTCCTCGTTCCTTTTTGCTACAGACTTACACTCTTGAGAGCATGGAAGTACAAATCCTGTTACTTACACACAGTTCTAGCATTGATGAGTTACAGTGAGTCAGAACAGTTAGCTCTTTTGGCTATAAACATCTGTTTCAAACCAATGCATCTTTTATATAGTTTTAGGTTCAGTGCTTTTTAAGGGAGGCGTATAATAGATATTCTCATGGTGGATTATAAAGGAACAAGGTCATACACAGCTAATGTTATCCTTCTGTAGACTTTTGTGTTATTGAAATTCATATTTGTCATATCAAAGCAGCAGCTGAAATTGTGTATGTGTATATATATACATATATAACTTATATACATATGTTATATATATGTGTATATACATATGTATATATGTGTGTGTAAATATATATATATATATATATATATATATATACATATATATATGTGATGTAAGTTTGGTGAGTTTTAAAAAATTACATTGTGTTACACTAAAGAAAACTTCTAAAGTCAGTCTAGACTTTTTACAAAGCTGCTTAGATTCCAGTCTCTTACAAATTAACTACAGAGTAGAAATGTCAAATAAAAGTATATTATGTACTCTTTCTTAAGGACAGAATTAATCTTTTAAAACAACTTTTCCCTTGCAATTACTGGCATATAAGCTTTCATTGTTTCACTCTGTCTTCTAGACAATTCGTTGCACTCTTAATGTACCATTATATTTTTAAAGGAACTGGTTTGACAGAGAGGATTACAATTTTGGAACTACTGGGGAAAATGTGATTTTTCTTTTTTTCTTAATACTGATGTTCAGGATTAAAAATAGCTTTTTAGTATTCATGAAATAAATATTTATCTGTTTTCCCCCTAGAAAAATAATATATTTTGTCAGGTTCTATGCAAGGGATTGGAGAAACACAAGTAATAATACATTTGTCAAAAGAAACTGTTAACATTATAAAAAGTTCTTTAAAATAATAGCTGCCTTGGAAACAAATATGTGTCAAAAGCCAGGAGCTAGCAATATCTTCATGGCTAATGCCATTTCTTTTCTAGACACCCACTAGTAGAGCTGTGAAAAATACAATATCAAACGAGTATCCAAGCTTCCCCCTTTGTATTTATTATTAGCATTCTCCATGAAAGGGCAGCCTGATCTCCCAGTGATGACATCTGTATTTTATAAGTATTAGCCCTCGACAATATTTTTATTCTATTCCCTGGAGCCATAGTGAAAACACGAGAAAGAATGTTTGTTTGTTTTCCTTCCATTCATTTTTAATCTTTTATCGCTTTTCCTTAACTAATAGAATTGAGCAAAACACAAATAGCTGTCAGAATGTGTCAGGTCTAAAATCCCAGGCTCACTTAACTTTCTCTGAAGGACTTCTTTGGTGTCTGGTGTCTCTGGCTTCTTGTTGGCTTCCAAAACAGCAGATGCAAAGACTGATCAGAAACAAAACTCTGGGATGCAGACAACTCCACCTGCACCTGAACCAGAGGAGAGGGAAGAGCTGCTGATGCCAGCTTTTACACACCTGAGTGGGGTCAGGCCCTGGGCAATTGGAAAGCTGAGTGATTTAATTGTTTCCTTAGCTGGTAAAGTTCTAGGGTCTTCATACAGAGGTTAGTAGCAGTAAAATACCATGAACAGTGTAGGACAGAAGAACAGAGATAGCTGTTCACATATAATAAGTTTGGAAAGAAAGACCATGCTATATGAAGGAAGAGAGAAGGCAGCAAAACTAGAGAATAAAAGGCTGACACCATCATTATTTTAGTGATAGGAGAAATGCTGTGGATCAAAAGGAAAGACGAAGGAAGAGCCCAAGGGCTGGACCTTAGGAACGAGGAACCATCCTTTGTGCTGTTCTTATTCTGTATATTTGGATCAAATGGGTAAATTTTAGGAGACGATTGTATAGACAAGGTTTCAGGAAGTTATATTCCCACAAATTTACTCTATCTATCTATCTATCTATCTATCTATCTATCTATCTATCTATCTATCATCTATCACCTGTCTATTATATTCTATCCATCCATCCATCCATCCATCCATCCATCCATCCATAGGGCTGTAGCATTGGTATTATATACAATAAAATTAATTCAGAATAATCCTATTGTAATCATATCTTCTGTGGTGTGGGGCAAGGAGAAAGCATGCATTCATGCTTTGGGGTATTTGGTGATAACCATTTAAAATAGCTGTCTTGCACTTATGACCTAGAACAGTGAAACCTATGCCTGGATAAATCCTAAAGACTATCTCTAAAATAATGTTTGTTTCTGTTTAGTATTTACTCATTATTAAAAAACAAAACCAAACCAGGACCCACCTATAAGCCCCACCAGAAATTCTACTAGACATTTAAAATTGGGTTTGGTTTTACCACTTTTATTCTTCCCTAGGTTTTTCTTGTTCCACCCCTCCACCTCCTCTTCCTCCTCCTCTTCCTCCTCCTTCTTCTCTTTTTTCTTTTTCTATTTAGGCTTTTGCAACTTCCTGTTGCTTACATTATCACTTGGCTGTTTTTGTAGAAAGTTGACTTCATAGGGAGGCAGCTGTGGAAGAGTTCCTGGAACTCCGCCAAGTCAGCTTACTTCTTTGAGTTTGAGTGATAGTTAAGTCAGGCTATAAAAAAATTAAACCCAAGAAAAATAACAATGTATTTACAGATATTTTTTAAGCCCAGTGCCAGATTCTTATGAGTCCTGCCTCATAGATGCTTAACTTGTGATCTAGGAATAAACCTTACGACCTATAAACATGTTTTTAGAGTCAAATCATGTCAACTCGAACTTTAAACCTGTTCTTAAAACAATTATCTTTAAATCAAATGGTTTTATCAGCATCTCCACTTACCTGCAGTAGTAACCCGGGAGGGGTAGAGTAAACAAGACCACATTGTTGTAAATCTCCATCTCCTATGTCTTTAAATGAAGTTACTGAAGCATTCTTCACTTTCTTAGAGTAAATACATTTCTGTGAATACATACAGCCCCATCCTTCTGGCTTCAGAGCCCCCCATGGCTGCCTCTTTGTGAGATGTACGGGGTCTTAGGTCAAGAGGAAGGCGAGGGGGATGGCACTTGCTTAGATACTTTCCTGAATTATTCTAAGTTGCGTGAAGATACTTTTCATTTTAGCTCTTCAATCACCCTTGAAAAGGTGGGCAAGTTTAACTACTTTTTGTGGTTTCCAAAAAGCCCACGTAGTTTACCATTAATGGAATTCAAAACAGCTTTAACAAACATAGTCATGCCTCTCAGTTAAGTCCAGAGAGGCTTCTTACACTTTGTCTTGAGGTCCTCATTTTCATCTATTTTGTAGCCTTACCCAAGTTTAGTTTAAAATGCTTCTGCAATTTTAGTTTAAGTTGCAAACAAGTACGGAAGACCAAAACACAACAAAGCAACTAGGGGACATTTGAAGTTCAGGGGAGGAAGTTTATAGGACATTTGGAGCTAGGAGAGGACTAAGCCTGGTTCACAAACCGTGTCAAAGCTAGCTGCGTAGCAGGCACTTTTTCTCTGGGAAATTAGTCCCCCAGAAAGCCACACAAGGGGGCTATTTCTTCACAGGGAATAGAAATTTTTGACATATCATATCTTGCTATTGAATAAAATATAAAGTCAATGTACTTGTGATTTTCTTTTTAATGTAATGAAAGTCAAGATTAGAAAAAGGGTGGAGAGCGACTTCCTACTCGTCATTAGGCCTTTATCTCTCCTGTCTACCTCATGCTTATTCAATTCACTTCCTTTGAATTAAAAGCTAATGACTCGTTGAGCATATGCTATGTGTCAGACTTTGCACTACATTCAAGAAGAGTTATAAAAATAACTAAGGTACCCCTGCCTCCGCCACCTCCCCAAATCAAGGAGTCTGGGATGGAACGCCTTCCTGCAGACAGCTCTGACACTGATCACCTTAGGGCACCTAAGTGCCCTGAGAGATTCAGACACACGTTTCTCTAGAAAGTGCATGTGTTTGGGAAGGCTAGGGACAGTCACTCAGGTCACAGACCTAGCTACAAAATATATACCTCTTGTTCTTTTACTTTTGGTTTGGTTGTGCTTAATGACAGTGGACACAGACACAGCTTACATATACAGGCTTCCGTTAGGTACCCCTTCATTCTACTTCTTGACTAACTCCTTCCCTCCATCCCTTGAACAGAGGCTGGGGAGGGGAGGGTGGAGACCCATAGCCAGCCCCTCCACCATCTCTCTCATAAGCAATGACTAGAAAGGGAGGACGATCTCTCAGGAGCCTTTGGGTTCTATGAATACCCTGGATGGCTGTCTTTCCATCTCTGGGGCCCAGCAGCCTGGACAGCAGGCCTCTGCTTACCCAGGCTGCATGGAAGAGGGGGTGCATCACTTTCCCTGTTGGCCAACTGAGGCTCACTGGGTATAACAGTGGTCCTTGTCGGCCGCCTCCAGGTGTCTGCCTCTAGCTTTCTCCAACCACTTGGTCATTTATTAAAAAATTAAACCAACCTTCCATCATCATAATAAAATTGAGCTTTACATTTGAGGGGCTGGGGATGTGTCTTAAGGGGGTTAGTACTATGATGACCATCTGAAAGGAGTCTCACTACATATGACCTTAAACTGCTAATGACAGGGCCAAGGCACTGAGGAGGCCTTTCTTGAACTCCTGTGTGGACCAAACTACGCATAGATGATCAGAAACGATGGAAAATTCCCAATCCTTGATTTCAGCTGATATTCACCTTTCCCTTACTGGCAAGTTCCAGCAAGGCAACTGGCAATTTTCCTCACTGGTAATGCTACTCTCGGAGAAAGTGATTGGTTGGAAGTTTTTCCTTTTTCTGTTATTTCTCCCAAATGGGTGAAGGTGCTAATGGAGGGTAAACATACACAAGACCGGAATGCAGAAAGAGGCCTGGATCAATGGCCCCTGGAAACTGAGAATTGACAGTAGTTACAATAGATAAAAAAGGCTCTCCTATCTCTCAACTTGTTTGCCACCTAATTTCGAAATTAAGTCTTTTTTTTTTTTTTTTTTCTTTTAGCTGAGCCATCCTGCTACCTATTGGCAGCTTAGCGGCTGCTCAGCTCGGGCTGGCCTCGAACCGCTGTTGCTCAGAGCTCAAACTCTTGAGCGAGCTCTTAACCAACTGAGCCATTCGGCCGGCCCTTTTCGATTAAGTCTTAATTAAGAGAGTATCTTAGTTTTCAAGGTTGAAAGGGAAACTTCTTTGTCCTCCAAGGACTCCTAATATCTCTGCTCTGTAGATGGTGGTGTTATCCTTCTTAAAGCCTCCTATCCCTTTGGACGGAACAGGGTGGAACCCTCTCTCACTATAGGGCATGGTGATTTGCAGAGCATGCAACACTTATGGGAAGCAATAAGATAGTGGTGTTTGTTTGTTTACTTTTAAAAAATTCTGTCAAAGCCACTGAGGTTGCATGTTGTAGAGTAGGCCAGTGAAAACACTCCAGTATTGTCTATTTCTGTTCACTTAGTTTTATTTCATCTGTGGCTTCTTACTCTACCACCTCATTCTGGGTCCAGTAGAGAATTCAGGGGATCACCCATCTGCACAGTGAACTCAATTGGGACACAGCTCACTTTCAATATTTTGGGGAAGCTTGTGAGGGTGAGGCAAGGACTCTGATGGAGGAACACTGCTTTTGGTATGAACGTTGTGGGGATTAGATGAATCTGATTTCTGACCCCTGAGGCAAACTGACTAGACCTGGCAGCCACGTCATCTCGATTGCAAAATAATATCTTAATATCTGCATTGCATGGACCAAATGTTTGACTGTCTAGTTTCAAGTAACTACTAAGGCCTCAAATGTGACCAGTGTTTAAAATTCTTCACTGAGATGTTCCTTGTATGACTAGAATGATTGTGTCACAAAGGAGACAGCAATGACTAGTGTTGAAATGTTTACTCAATCCCTCCTTTTTTTTGTCCCTCAGATTTCCTTCTCCTCAGACCTGGAGGGTGGAGAAGGGGCGGGGGGAAAGGCAGCATTGACACTTTTCTTTTTCTTTTTCTTTTTTTCAGATTCAGAAGAGTAAAAAACACCTCCTAGACAATAAAAGAGGCTGCCAGTGTCTTGCATCATTTTAGCTGAGCTTCTTCCTTCTCCTCCTTCTTCTTCCACAAAGACCCGTGTCTGGGGAAGGTGTACAACTTTCAGAGTCGCTCCGCCCCCCCACACTCGGCCTTCTCCCGTGCCCTCTCCTCCCAGGAGATGACTCTGGGGGAGCTGGTTTGAGGTCTTAGAACTCTGGGGGAATCCCTCAAGCAAACAAAATGACTGCAGCTTTTTACACAAACAGAAACAAAACATGAGAGGACCTCCTCAATATCCGTTGCTAATGCCTTGGCTTTAAAGGCACCTGTCTGGCTTGATGAGATTGGACATCCCGGATGTGCTGAGTGAGGCCTGAGAAAGCCACACACACACACACACACACACACACACACACACACACACACACACACACACAGAGTAATTACCATTTTGTTACTGTCAGTGCCGTCACTTTAAGTGTTGTTATTTTTGCCGTGGCTGCTGATGGCAGATACAGCCCTACTGGCTTTCATCGCAGCTGAGATGATGAGACCAGTCTCTGGTCGTTCCTTTCCTGAGTCAGGAACATTCTTTCCTCCAAGTTCCTTTCAGACTTAAAAAATCATTCTCGTGCTTTTCTTTCCATTTATATGACATGAAATTCTTTTTGTTTCATTAAAAAGAGGAGATTGTCCTGTAGCGATCTTTATTTGATGCCTAATTTATCTGTGCACTCATGACTATGACCCTGAATGTTTCTGCTGGTGACCAGATTGTTCAGCTGGGAAACTCACTGTTATCATTGGGGAGTACCCCTAATTAAGTGATTAGTGAGGTTTTTACCACCAGTTGGTCCTCTTCTTTTAGATATCTGTGGTTTGACTTCATCACCCTTCCTTCTGTTCAGGGAAGTGCTAAGGGGGATTTGTTTCAGGGAGATGTGTCAGATAATTCTTTTCATTTTAGTGAGCCATTAAGAATACCAGATAGGAGATGGTGAATAGCACAAATAAAAAAGAAGAAAGTAGATGTGGCACGGAAAGAGAATAAAGACACAGCCCCTGAAACCAAGTCAAAAATGAGATCCAATGGAGTGCTAGTAAAGTAATTTTATGGTTCTAAATGATGTGATTCGGATGAAACTAATTCTTAAAATGTGGTTGTGGTTTACAAAGGAATATTCATGAAAGGGGAAGTCACGTGAATGTGTGATGGAGTGGGATTAGTACTAGGAAGAGAGAGCCCTATGGTGAGCTTAAGTGTATTCCCCACTGCAGATTTAATTTCTACATTGCAAAAGCACAAAAGCAAACATTTTTTAAAATCCTCCATTCCTAAGGCAAAACGTTGGTTTTTCTTCAGACGGAAAGGAGACCATGTATGTCGTTTACAAGGCCTTTGCCTCGCTGAAATATTCTCCAACAGAAAGATCTGGAGAGCTCTGTCATGTAGAACGCACGGTCACATGCAGATGCGTGAACAGGGTTCTTTGCTCAGCGTTGCGTGTTGTCTGGTATCAACACACATTTTTCTGTGACTCTCCTCCTCTCCTAACATTGACAACAGTAAGTAACGTGGGCACAGATTCAAATCAGGTCACAGCAGGTCAAGTCCATGAGTAAAGCAAGCCATGAATTGTCAGGATTGTTGTGAGAAATGGCAATGCATCATGGCGCGTGGCATCAGCGAGGCAGTGAGGAGCAGTAGGGATGGTGAGGAATGGGAGCATGCTCTCTACAGGGGGCAGCTGCTAGTGCTGTGGAGGACTGGGGGTCCTAGATAACTAAGATTTTATAGAAACCCTCCCCCAATTTTTAAACATTGGCAACTAATCCAGAAACATACAAACGCCGTGCTGGTCGAAGAAAACTTGCCTGTGACCTTCAGTCAATGCATAGGACATGAGCTTGCAAACTGTGCTCCTTGAGGTGGCATGGTGTTGTGTAGGAATGCATACATCCAGTGCATGTCAGGTTTTGACCTTGGAATCTGAACCTTTTACCTCCTTTCTATTCTGTATTTTTGTATGTAGAGCTTTGCAGCCAGTCAAAATAGAAAGCCTACTACAGCTTCCCTTTTATACTCTTAACAATCAAGACTAAACATTATTTGAAAAAAACCCCACAACAACCAAATAGGAATATAGCCATTTTGTCTAGCACCAATAAAGATGAAAATGTTTTTCATTTGCTTTAAGTCGTGAATTAGCTGAAAAAAGAATGGGTAGAGAATTTCACTCAGTATACGCATAAGAAGAACTCTACATGGAGCTCTCAGTGTGGAAAAATAAAAGCTCTATGTAACTTCTGTTTTTCTAATTCTTAAAAAAATGGTTTGAAGGCACATTGAGTAAAAATGCACAGTGGTCTATTTTTTAAAAATACAAAACAATGTGTGATTATGCTATGAATGGATACTGGAGCTGATAAAAACATTAAAATAATGATTCCAAGTCAGTATTGACAGGAAGAAGAATGTTTCCAAAACTCTGGCTCACTTTCTGTGGTGGTTTTGCTCCCTGGAAAACAGCTTCTTCCAAGTTGAGCAGCAATCTGGAACACACGTTCTTCCATTGCATGGTTTATGGCCTCTTACTCCATGGTACATGGTCACATAGAAAGCAGGGGCTTACACATCCGAATTAAGAATTGACTGGTATGTGGACAAAGCAGTAGAGACATCCCCACCACTGACAAACCACAATTTCTGCATGTCCCTGGCTGGAAAGTGACAAATGGAGTTAGTCCTTGAATTTGGGCCCCCATTTCACCAAACAGCTCTGCCTTCAAGTTTTGTTGATGTCGTATGTTTCAGTGGCGTAATCATCCATCCTTAGGGAGGTCTTTGCTCCTTCTTTTAGTCACACCAACCTTTTTTAAGTTATAATTCCTAATAGCTTATGGCAGCACACGAGAGACTTATTTCTAAACCATTAAATTCAAATGGATTTTCTTCCACTGTCCATTTCATTCTTGGAGCTTTTAAAAATTATTGAAAACATCTGACAGGATTCCATTAAGGACCTGATATACTTAAACAATAAAATGATGTCTAAACACTTAAGAGCCAAAGAATAATCTAGTTCGTTTCACTTGCAGAATTAAAGCCATTATATATTTTCCATCTGGAACCATGCCTTTAGTAAGTGTGAAAAGTAAAAAGTGTAGAACAACATTATACAGGATGTGAGATAGAGAGCAGACAAAAGGGTGGTGACTAATTTTGTAATCCATATTTTAGGAGTAAGGATACTAATCTTTTACTATTGCTTCTGTCGTGGATCAATTTTCTTTAGATAGATAGATGGTAGATAGATGATAGATAGATAGAGATAGTAGAAAGAATATATATTTTCTTCTATACTTAACCTTTGAGCAGAGACTTACATGATAGAAATTACTTCATAACACTCCCCATGGGGGAAAACAAAAGAAAAAAAAGCACAAAATCTTTTTCTCATAATGAGGGAAAATTCTGAGATAAAAGCCTATATGTAGTAGTATGTCCCAAATAAATGGGATTTAGGGAATCTAAGCAACATTATTTTTTCCAGTTGGAAACTTCATTCTAATTCCAAGATCTCCCCACACATTCCAACAGGAATTGTAGTGGCTCACCCCAGTGCCTGGCACACAGTCAGCATTCGGAAAATATGCCGATTTGTCCAGCTGAATTCCACTATCCACCTGTGAGTGCCAACTAAGTTCCAATTTACCTGAAGACTTATGCAACATCTTTTATAAGCCAGGCTTATGTTCCAAGTACATGCAGATACACCCTAGTGACACAAGTAGCTTTCCATAAGGGATAGGGAATTGCAGAGAGTTGGGGGGAAATTGTCAGAGCTAAGTTTATGAAAAATTAAAAACTTCTCTATGGCTTTTGAATTTCAGCAAAACACAAACAAACAAACAAACAAACAAACAAACAAAACCCCCATACTGGATTTATCTGAAAATGCTCTTCCAAGAGAGCTGATGACACCAATCTGTATGAACTACCAGTGGATTTATTTATAATCCAAGTTGAAACATTTGAAATCCAAAATGGCCTCTCTTGGAGGAAGTGGGAGCTTCTCTATGTGCAGTGTGGGTAATTATTGCCCGGGTTTCCCTTCCAATACAACGGCTAACCCACAGCAAAGCTGGACATGAAAGAACATAATGCTGCAACCGTGATGTGTTTGTTATTGGATCTTGTGTGTGAATAAATGGAAAGTAATACTTGTAATTTATCAACAGTGGTCCAGGATTAAAGGTCTCATTATCACTGAGAAAATGAGCTTAATGAAAAAATTGTAATGCACAGCACAATATTTCAAGGAAATATCCTTGTGAGACCCAAGAGACACATTACCTGCCAGGATCAGATGTCAGTTAAGGATTCCTCTCGGCACAGATTGATGGGCACAGAGGTGACACTAGGATTTGCATAGTAACGGAGCCATCTAGGACATTAGGCAGAGTTCATCTGCTAAGTGAATTTGGGTCCAGGGAGCTTAGAAAAATGGGAAGTAGGCCTCTGGATGTTCCCACTGGCCATTTGTGAAAGACTGGACGCTCCTCCAGGAAAGTCTGCAATAAGCGAGGTTGTCTCATCGCAAGAACATTTTGTTTTTGCATTAAACAGCGGTGGGGTGCAGTGGGAAGGTTGGACTTCCAGATTCGTCAAAGCCGATTTGAATATTATTGATTCCTAATTATTTTAACTAATGCCCCTTACCTCCCTTATTTTTCTTCAAAATATTGGCAGGCGTGTTTGAAATGCATTTACATCTGTTCTGGCTTCTGTTTTCCAAGTGGATGTGGAGTCACTCTGGTGATGGCTGGCTTCACAAAATGAACTGAGGCCTGGCCTAGGCTGCCGTTCCCTGAACCAGGGGACGCAATGGGTGGTGTGTGGGCCCTTTCAGCTCACTCAGGGCACCCCGACTCAGTCTCCCTGGGGGAGACCTCACCATCTCTGATGGCTAGTCAGTGCCATCGAGGAGGCTCTGGGCTTTGGTCAGGTTCAGCCACGACTCCTGAGCCTCAGCCGTGTATCTTCATGGGAGCTGGCTTCTGAACCTGCAGACGCCTTTGTCACTCATATCATGGTGCAGGAGAACTCATTTCAAATGAAGCCCATTAAAACCCAGGAACTAGGGAATGGCTTTTAAGTTGCCCCGGAGGCTCCTCGTTGTACAGTCTTCGCTTCTCTGTCATGATCTATCTTATTAGAGTAGGGATTTGTGTACCAGTGTCCTTGTGTTCGAGTGGGTATATGTGTGACGGTACAGAAATGTAGTCACACACCAATATACATAGATTTAGAGTAAAAAGAATAGGTATTGTCCAGTAACTGATTTTTGAGATAGAACTGTAGGGTATCCATTTTCCTTTTTTCTTGCTTTGATGGTATTTTTATACAATTTTATATGCTGTGAAAAATTTTTTAAAAAAATACTTGCAATTTTTATTTGTAGAGCTTGGTTAGGTTTTTATCAGCTCTGGTGCCCACTGTACGGCCGGATTCCTCCCCCCATCTAATTTTCAAGTCCTCTTTTTCATACCCCTTCTTTTACCTTTTCCTTTTTTCTTCTCACTTTTTGTACCTTTCTCAGATTCCTTCTTTTGCCTCTGTCCAGGCAAGCCATTCTGCTTACAGTATCTTTTTAGCATGTGGAAACGCTAAGCAATGGAAAAAACAAAAGCATCTTGTTCCAGTGTAATCCACATGAGGAAGTGTTGGGTGCCAAGGGTGAGGTAGGGATAGATGGGGTGGAGGGAATAGATTGGGGAAAGGAAGCAGGGAAAGGGAGATGTTCATGGGACATCAATTACCCAAAGCCAGGTGAGTCACCTCGAGGCTGTACAATGCTGTCATTATCTATCTTCCCTCTGTGTAGAACACAGTTTTGCTGTTACAAGGTTTTGTCTTTAGGCTGTGCCCTCACCGTGGCTGTGTAGACTCTCTCCTACCAAGGGCACTGGCCAAATGTGAATGGATAACGCAGCTCATCTCCTCAGACTTAGATTTTGCTGCTGTTCAGCTGGATTTGTGGGAGATGTCTGGATTAATACTGAGAATGGTTAACAAGACTCAAAAGAAGGAGGCAAGCAGAACCCACACCCTCAAACCTCAAGTGAAATTACACCAAGTGAATAGTCCTTTGGAGGAATAAGGAAAGGGTTTCTGGCTATGTTCTGAGAATGCTCTTCTACCAGGGAAGATGGTATAAAGGACTTGTCTTTATTTTATGGCAGCGATAGAAGATACTCCCATGATGTGAAATATGTTGCAAGTAGATAAAATGCAGGTTGCAATTTGCATTTGTATATCAAAGGGCAAGAGAATGGACATTTTTTTCTAAAGGAGAAGGTTTTGTTCCCTCTGATGCTGGTTTGTACTGATATAAACTATTCATATGCCACAGCCTCACATCTCCAAATGCAAAAATAAATCATAAGGATTCATGTAAAACAATATGCTCAACTGCTCTCAATAAATTATGTGTTCATTGTAAATCTTTGTTGCACAGATGAGACTGACAGTTCCTCAATGTATAATTTTCCCCAGCAACCAGTAATGAATAAGTACTTGTATGTTCTGCTGATTACCAAATAAAAACAATGAGTTAACCTCTCGATTGGAATTTGAAAAACGAATAGGCTGTTTATTTCTTTTAATGTTTTTCATTGTTGTCTATGCTCTGTCCCAGATATGAGGCTGTCCAAATTTACTCAACCACCTGTCTCTTTTGTATTCCTCAAACACCACATAATACCCAGGTATCAAGTGCTTTTTGCCTTCACCCTGGGAGATATACACCGTGTATCACTTCTTCTATGTTCTCTTTTGAGGTGGATGGGTTATCAGATGCTCCTTGGAGGCATAAGAAGTGTTGGCATTTGTGAAATTAGGCTGGCTTCCATATGTTCAATTTGCTTCTGGGTACCATGATATTATAGTTTTATAGTCCTACGATGCTAGTTTTTGAATTCCAAACATTTTTCCTTTCTCCTTTTCTTGAAAGGGCTACCTGACAATATTTTCTTTCTCTCCAGCCATGACCATAAGGAGCCTGACTAGGGAACAGTAATTACCCCTGTTTGTGACCACAAAAGTGGTTTCCATACTGGGTGACATCCAGCCTGCCTCCTTCAGAATGGCCACTAATAGGGACTCCCCTAGTGGAGAAGATGCATATTATACAAATGCCACTCTCTTCCCTGGGCCACCTCTGTGTATGTGCCTGTGTAGTCACTCCACTGGATCAGTACTCTGACTGGGGGGACTGTATTTGCCATGCATTAGAATATGGTTTGTTTTTTTAAATTTTTTTTTTCTGGAAGCACAAGCAGAATTTACTCATTCTGAAAAATATAGAAGATGATGAAATTAAAATCACTTATAATACCCCACCCAATGATTATTCACTGTCAATTCTTGACTGTATTCCCTTATGATCTTTTGCTATGCATTTTTACACAGTAGAGGGCATACAGTGTAGTATATTTAATTATGTATTATGGTTTTTTTTACATAACATTAGATTGTAAGCATTGTCCCATTTTTAAAAACACTATTTATGTAATTTTAGTAGCAACACAATATTTCATTTTGTGGCTCTAGCACAGTTTATTTAACCACCTCTCTGTTGGACAGTTAAGTTACACACTTTTAATTTTTTTTACAGTTGCAAATAATGTAGCAGGGAGTACCTGAGGCTTTGTTGAATTTCTGAGTGTCTCCATTGGAAAAATTCTTAGATGTGCCATTACTGGGTCAGAGGTTGTGAACATTTTTTTCAGACTCCATTCATATGCCCAATTCCAAAGCATATTCAAATATTGAAACATCCATACTTCAGTAGCAAATAGTGTTGCATGTCTGAATCGCTCTTGTGTTTCTGGTCATTGCTCTTTGTGACGAACAGAGATCAAGCCACACGAAAGCAAGCAGAGTACCAATGGTGGTTGTATTGTGGAGCAAAACTGTTGCCAAGCACTCTGTAATATGCCGCTCTAAGGTATATACTATTGGACGACAGCTCCTAGGGAAGCATAGGCGGTTCAAAGCCCTGCACACTTTCAGCAATTCCACAGCCCTAGCAGAACATGCCCTTCTCTTGACGCTCTTTGTCAGGGTGGTAAAGGGGCAAAAATGATGATTTGTTCTGAGGCATCAGGCTTTGGCGTGTTGCTGTCTGCCACGCCCCAAATGGAACAAAGAGACGTTGGGAGATGTGCTTAGCAACAGCGATCAGAGGTCTAGCTAACAGGCAGACACAGCAGGGTGCTAAAAGAGAAAGCTTGAAAGGGCCCAGTAGGTTGACAGTCGCGTTTCCTGCTTCAGTCTTTCAGCATCCACCCCTGCCGGTGGGATCTGCTTGTGTTATAACAACATGGCTGTTGTTGGACTATTACTAATGATGACGCATGGTCTCGCGGGCTCTTAAATTACCCTTTCCCAGCAGGCTGGAGCTTGGCTGTGCTCGCCTCATTCGGCAGGAGGGAAATTATTTGTTGGAGGTCAAACTGCAGATCACTGGGGTTTAGGACTAACCTCACGTCCTGAGTCTTGGGTGTGTGTATTTGCCCCAAAGTGGTCTGCCTTCGTTGTCACTTCCGTCACTGTCCTCTTCCCCAGACTCCCGATGAACTGGATGTATTGCCCTTTAGCTGAACCAACCAAGGACATTAATTTGATATATCTGAAAGCTATTCGTTTGTCAAAAGATACTTTCCAGCCTCACAAGCCATGGTGATGACATTTCTGCCCCAAGCTGACTGATTGGGTTGTTTACTCTTTGGACATGCAGATGCCATGGGTCAAGCACGATGTAATTTGTGGCCTTAAAATGCATTTCTCCCAAAGATGACATACTCTCCCCCCCTTTCACACACACACACACACACACACACACACACACACACACACACACCCTTTTCTTTTGAATATATACTAACAAACACTACATTGCATTGCACAGTGTGCTAAACAGTTTCACACCTATACTCTTAACTCGATCCTCACATCCTAAAACTGACATTTTTAATTTTTACGGATGAGGATGATGAAGGTTAGCTGACGTAGTGATAGAGTTGTTTATTTGTGTTTTCATTTTACCGGCCTCATTTATAAAATGTTTCAGAATTCTAAAGTCACAGGAATTTAATTAACGTGTGTGTGTGAGTGTGTGTGTGTGTGTGTGTGTGTGTGTGTGTGTTTTAAAGAGTTAAGAAAGCAGAATAAGACCAGAGGTGGGCAGTAGGGCTAGTGTAGATAAAACAAACCAGGGCACATGTTAATAAGCAGTCATGCCTGCTGATAGGCTTCCCAGTTCCCTGCCTGAAGTCATAAATTGGAACTGAGTTTCCTGGAAACCTAAATAAAAACGAAAAGAAGCCATTTGTTCAGAAGGAAAACTGTTTCTCCTGACGGCTGACAGAAATGTCTTCCATGGGTATTTATTGAGTGCTTCTCACTCATGGCTGCAGACCAGGCTTCCCCGGGAACTCTTAAGATGCTCATGCCTGGGCCCTACCCAGACCAATTAAAACAGCATTTCTGGAGGAAGGGCCTGGGTATCAGCATATTTTCTTTAAAACTCCCCAGATGTTCCTAATGTGTAGCCAGGATCAAAAAGCACTGACAGAGTGAATTCTGAGTCACTCATGGGGCGACATGTCTACGCTGAGTCCCAGAGCAGCGAGTTCTCTGCGTCCCAAGGCGGCCTGCCCATGTGGAGCAGGGGAGTGGTTTGGAACCTGATCTGGAGGTGGGTCTCCCAGCTCCATTTCTGATATTTTCCCCGGGAATGGAGCAAGGGAGGGGTGAAGGGTTTTAGAAACTGGAACTGAGATTAAGTTGAGTATGATTCCCATGAACGGACTTTGAGTAACGTGATCAGTAATTTGGTGACTGCAGAGTGGAAAATGGTTTTCAGGAGCACAGCCTCAGTTAATGGGGAGCCAGTGGGAGGCTGACTCAGAATGTAATCACTTCCCCCTCCCCTACCCCCCTGGCCCCCGTAGTACATGGTGCCGTCTGGAGAAATTATGAACATGGTTTATTTTTATGTGTCTCCATCAGCTACCTGTGTATGGCTCACGATTGGGGGGTGGGGGTGTGTTTCTCCCCTTTCCTGTTATATTGGGCATGTCATCAAGCATACAGAGAAAATAACATTTCTAGATGGTTTATAGGTCTGCTTTGTCACTGACCCAATGCCCTAAGAGGGTCCTGTCTCACTCAGAGTCTGCAAAGAAGAGACACCAAGGGGGTGAAAAGCTGTCCCCAGGAAAAGCCACCAAACTGCAGGGTTTTAGAAAATCATAGTAGGCGATTAAAAAAAAATTGCACCAAGCATTTCTATGAAATAACCTGCAATAGTGAATGTTTCTAGGTAATAACATTGAAAGTTTGTAGTTATTCTGTGTTTTGTGGCATTTCAAGTGCATGCGTAGGTAATATCACGTTTGCTCTCTCAACTTCACGGGAGTACCCATGGAAAGTAGAGGGCATATTTTTTAGGACCCCCTTTATTTGACCCCTTTTATCCTTTTCTACCTCCTCCTGCCCCATCCTTACCCTCTGTTAACCACTAAACTATTGTTCGTGTCTATGAGTTTTTGTTTGTCTGTCTTGTTTGTTGCTTTCAGTTTTGTATCTCACATATGAGTGAAATCATCTGGTTCTCCACTTTTTCTGTCTGACTTATTTTGCTTACCATGATAATCTCGAGATTTGTCCATGTTGTCACTGACACTGAGAACTACAAGATATTATTAAAAGAAATTGAAGAAGATGCAAAGAAATGGAAGGATATTCTGTGTCCATGGATTGGAAGAATCAACATAGATAAAATGATCCTACTACCCAAAACAGAATACAGATGTAATGCAATCCACATCAAAATCCCAATGGCATTTTAAAGAAATAGCACAAAAAATCTTCATGTTTGTATGGAATAATTGTATGGAAGAGGCCCCACGAGGCCAAAGCAATCCTGAGAAAAAAGAACAAGGCTGGAGATATCATACTCCCTGACTTCAAATTGTACTACAAAGCAACAATAATCAAAATGGCATGGTATTGGCAGAAAAACAGACACACAGATCAATGGAACAGAATTGAGAACGAAGGAATAAACCCATATATATATATATATATATATGGGCAAATGATTTTTGA
This sequence comes from Hipposideros armiger, assembly GCF_001890085.2. Lineage (NCBI taxonomy): Eukaryota > Metazoa > Chordata > Mammalia > Chiroptera > Hipposideridae > Hipposideros > Hipposideros armiger. The sequence goes on from NW_017732159.1 coordinate 805,181, forward strand.
CAAAGGAACCAGATGCCATATTTTCCAATAGTTAGACAAGAGGAAGGAAATTTCTATCACACAGGTTTTGTGTGTGATGATCTTCAAGCCTGTCTGAAGATTAGAATCACCTGGGAAACATCTGGTCCCTCTTCCCTCCACCCCCACCCCCCAGTGCTGGCTTTCTGGCTCTTGGTCAGGTCTGGGAATCTGGTTTTGTTTTTCCTTTTTGTTGAAGTAATTGTTCCACATTTTTCTTAGACTTGGGCAAATTTTGGAAGACTGCGCTTAGAGAAAACCTAAATAATGGGTTGATCAAGAAACAGCAAGAGTCATTGGGAAAAGTTTCTCTAGTTTTGACCTCTGATGCTCTTGGCTTAAATGTTGCCCCTACCACTCAATAACTTTGTGCTAATTACTTGAACTCCGTTGTTTTTTTTTCCAGATTCTGTAAAATGGGAGTCATTTTATCATCAGAGAGTATCAGAAAAGATAACTAAACTATGTTTAATTATCCTTAGCTAACACGGTACCTAGAACATAGTAAGTGCTTGATGTGTGACAGTGACTATTATTACTAATGACCAAGCGGTCAAATTGGGAATCACGGCTCTGAATAAAAAACCTAAACCCTGCCTTCATCCTAAAGCAATGGTTCTTAACTAAGGACGATTTTGTTCCTAGGGGACATTTGTTTTTGTCTGGAGGACATTTTCTATGATCACGACAGGCGAAGTGTTTTTGACACCTAATGAGTAGAGGCTAAAGATGCTGCTAAACTTCCTACTATGCCCAGGACAGCCTTTTACAACAAAGACCTATGTGGCCCAAATACAATAGCACTGTGACCTTGAGAAACTCTTTCTCAAAGGGATACTGGGAGAAGTAAAAAGTCTTGGTGTCCCCGTTGTGGAGGTGGATCCAGTGAGACACAGAGGCATTTCTGACGGATGCAGAAGTGGCTCTGGACAAGGTCAGAGGCATGGATGTGCATCCCGGTAGTGCCCTTGACCAGGACCAACCTGTTGCACCGTTCTTTGTGTAGGATACAGTGTGAATGGCACCCCCTTGAGTTGTGTGACGAGGCAACCCTGACCTCAACCCAAAGTATCACTTTGGGTAAATCTTTTACCTCGGGGTGTCTGAGACACCTCGTTTGACCAATAGCCATTAGACTCACCTGGAGAGCTTATTGACATGTAAGCTTCTGACTCCATTCTTTAGAGATTCTGTTTCAGGAAAGGGCAGTAGAAGCCATATTTATAAAAACCACCTCAGGGAATTCTGAATCACAGTTCCAGCCATGCTTGGACCCTATGAGTTCCCTGCCAACTCGGACTTTCAAGGCATCTATGAGACCTGGAAAATGGAGACACGAAGTTCTGCCCATAGCTTCTCCCACCTCACACAAGTTAATAGTTTTTGTGGTTCTGAGGCATTTGGATTAATTTCATGCTTTTTAGTTTTACTATTACTACTGCTACTCATACTATGAACAGTACTTCTGCTAGTGTCAAATCACGATACTAATTAACAGTGACACAGAATGTTAAATGTTGCTCTTTAAGGCTAAGATGAAATAGTCTCAAACATCGTCCTGGTGTATTTCTCCACATCTCACCAGGGATTCTGGGTAGGGAAAGCCTACCCACTCACCTCCAACCCCAAGTTCCTGCTTCCTCTGATGTTGGTCAGTCGCTGGGTCATCTTGTGACCTTTACCCATGGCTGTGTTGACTCAGGCCGAGTTTACCCAATTAACACACCCTCCACTCACACAAGGCCTCAGTATGTAAAGTAGACCTTGTGAAAAGTTTGGATAGGTTCAGGGGACTTGTTACAGAAATCGCTTCACATTGAATCACGTAAATCTTCTGCTTAAGAATTGTCTCTGTGTTAAGAATTGTCTCTGCCAGCATGGACTCCAGGCATCTGCCATGTTGCTGGATTCTGGCCTCCGGGCCTCTTGGGCCCCACTCTGGATGGCAAAATGAGGAAATGAATGAACCAATAAACAATATTTGTATTTATATAAAAAATAGACATATATGTATATATACATATGTATGCATGTGTATGTGACTATATATAAAATAAAAAATATATATGTATACATGTGTGTACATACAAATATATACACACACACATACATACATACACACACACAGATAAATTTTCTTTTGCAGAACAGTTCAGCCATCCCTTCGTTTTGCTCTCTCCTTCCCAAAAAGGGGGCTGTCTTTTCATTCCCTCAGGGCCCACCAAACTGTTTTTTTATGAACAAAGATAATCTCTTTCCTAATGGGAATTTGGTTGCCAGATGTGGGGTACGCAGAGACCCCAGTCCCAAGCATCGGTGTAGCCTCCCACACTCCCCACGCACTCGCACACACCTTTCATTCCCACCAGAATGTTTTGATCTAGTTGTTATTGCCCTTATTTTGCAGGTGAAGACCTGAGCTTCGAAGAAACGATAACAGGTCTAAGCTTTAGGGACAAACCCCTGATTTCTTGATTCTAAATGCAGAACTTTTCCTTCCACAGCAGCAGTTCTTTACCCTGGATGCACATTAGAATCATCTGGGGGGCTTTGAAAGTACTGATGCTGGAACTCTACCCTAGGACAAGTGAAAACAGAATCTCTGGGAGCGGCACTTGGGAAGCTGCACATTTTGAAAGCTTCCCGGTGATTCCAAGGAGAACACTGCTCAGAGGCGTGTTGCTCCTGACACACCAACCGGAAGACTGAGAATGAGCCAGCATGCAGAGGCCAAGGCTGTGCTTCTGGCTTTTTGGGATCATGGAGCACACACTGCTCTCACAACCTCACCCAACCTTCTTCTAAATGTTGTTTCCAGACCCAATCTTTTGGATCACTTGCTAATGTTTCAGATGAGCATTTGCATGGCCGAGAAGCCTGTCCACAATCCTACTTTTTCTTATGCTCTTTTTCCTCCTTCCAGGTACCAAGAAGCATTCTCACAGCTCACCAGCCCCGAGCACTAGCTCCACAGGTCGCCTTACATTGCCAGGTGGGTAAGCGACATTGCGCCATGACCTTAGCGATCACAGACAACAGAAAGGACTGGCTTCTCAGGGGTGGAGATGAACAGTTGGTAAACTGAGAATCTGGCACCTTATTTATGTAGTCTACTCCACATTATCAGAGAGCCTCTGTTGTCCACTTTTGTAAAGTTCCTTCAGGAATGGGCATAATATATCCATATTTGGTTCACAACCTTCCCTGCTTGCTGATGGAAAGAATGTTAGTTCATCTGGTCTGCACACTATGGAAGTATCTCTCTGAGAGACAGACGGTGTTGGAGACAAAATTGTGAACCCTTAGTGAGAGAGAGACGTGCGTTCAAATACCATCTCTGCTATGTGCAAATTATGCAAGCTCACTACACTTATTCAGCGCCTTGGAGCTGTTTTCTCAACATGGAGTCTTGCTTCCTCCCTTTTAAAATTTGCCATTACGGGCTGGCCGAGTGGCTCAGTTGGTTAAGAGCTCGCTCAAGAGTTTGAGCTCTGAGCAACAGTGGTTCGAGTCCAGCCTGAGCTGAGCAGCCGCTGAGCTGCCAACAGGTAGCAGGATGGCTCAGCTAAAAAAATAAATAAATAAATAAAATAAAATAAAATAAAATAAAATTTGCCATTACGTTATGAGATTTCCCCCATGCTATTAAATATATATTTTTTTAAATTTCAGTGATTGACCAAAATTTCATATGATTATACCACGATTTATTTATATTATAGTTACATGTGGGTTTTTGACTGTGCTGGACGTCAGTGCCCCTAACCTCTGAGTTGTTCAGGACTCAAGTATATATTCAATGATAGTTTGCCATGAATGAGCCTGCATTTTTATTGTTACAATCACCTTACCTACATTCTTGTACATAAATCTTTCTATGGATTTAGGACAGATTCCTGTAGATAGGATCACTGGCTCAAAGAACGTGTACATGTAGTTTAGGTTCTTGATACATTATTGTCAAAGTGATTTCCAGAAAGGTACTATTATTGTATACTTCCAGTGGTGATTTTGCCATTTCACTATGCTCTTGCTAATGCTAACATTAATGCTTCAGTAATTTGATAAAAAAAATGATATCTGTATTTGGTTGGTATTACTCTTTTAAAACACTTGTTTTCTAATGTTAATTTATCTGTTACATTTCTTCATTGGGGAATTACCATATTTTATCCATTCTGAAAGGGACAGTGCTTTGCATTTTGAGTCCTCTGGAATAGGAATGTTTTGCAATCAATGGTGTATTATAATTTAATTAGCAGTGTTTTTTTCTTGGTTGTTCATGAGATAATAGTTCACTTTATAATCAGTGGCATCTTAGATGAAATATAATCTATATCTATCTGTTTTTTCAATCTCAATTTCGGTAGCTTCTCCACCCCAGTCCAAGAGCTGGACTCAGTGTCCCCTGAGTGGCCCTTGAACTTTCTTGCTTCTGTCACTCTGGCTGAAATACTCCTTACCCCTTTCTCCCCCTAGCTAATGTCTTTTTGAAGTTTCTCCAAATCATCTAGGTATAATTAATATTGACTTATAATAATTTGCTTATATGCCCCCTTACCCACTGATAGGTGGCTTTTTCAAGGGTGGGGACTGTCTAATTTATTTGTCTGTTTTTTTGCCCCAGTGGCTGTCAAGGTGACCAGCACATGTGGGGTGCTCATTAATATTTATAAGGCCGGGTGTATGCTGTGTGAGTGAACACTGTCCGTTTTAATGTATGACTATAGGGAAGGCGACCATCAGAAAAAGGCTCACTTTCAAGTTTGCATGTGCATCATTATACTCACTTTATACTCACATTATACTCACTTGCATTTTAGGATTGAGCTGACCTTTCACTGTATTCTCTGGAGGCCCCTTTCATCTTGTCCCTGCTAGTGGTTATTGTGTCCTTAGGACTGTAGACATTAGAAGAAAAACAGCTCTAAACCAAGCACCTCCACTGTGTAGTGATGGTGTTTGCTCTTCTTTGGAAGGTCATAACAACCCAGGGTCAGGTGGGACCTCTGACATCATCCTGGACATCTGCAAGCATACACAGAGCTGACATGGTCCCCACCGGCTGTGCTCGAGGCCTATTGCCAGCCTGCTGGGTTTCCAAGGCCTCCAGGATAGTCTCAGCCACCTTCTCTTTGGCCTTAGTTTGGCAGTCTAAACTGGCTCCAAATTGGGTGTCTGAAGTTCCGAGTTCTGACCACCCCCACAGCCTGTAGAGGTGGAATGAGTAGTTCTCAAAACACTTGACATAATTAACCATGCTTTGTCTAGCAGACACTCTCCACCTCACTTGTAACAATGGCCACCTCGCTGCTTCTTCGTTGCCTCCTTCTGACGCAAATGCCTCTACCTCAAGCTCCTCTGCAGGCTGTCAAACAAGTAAAATATTATATTTAAAGATACTCAAAAAGCCAAATGGAGGAAGTATAATCCTTAAAAAAACAAAGTAAAATTGTGTGGAAACAAGAACAGAGATAGAAGCAACTTAAAATCTGAAATTAAAACAAACAAACATATAATCATTGGAATTTTAAAAGAGAAAGAAAAACTCAAGGTGGAACACAGCGAAAAAGACAGTTAATGTGGAAAGATAGTCCTTAGGACTGTATATCAAACACAACATAGAGAGGGAACCACATCACAAATGAAAGAGCATGAACCATAAAATTTTTTTTAAAAGATTTTTATTGGGGAATTGGGGGGATGGGAACAGTGCTGGGGAATTGGGG